>NW_015546214.1:5050-9231 GCF_001515605.1 Sinocyclocheilus anshuiensis | reverse complement strand
AAAAAAAAAAAAAATTATTATTTTCAAAAATCTGTCAATTCAACTTTTCACTTGGATTGTTATCCTAAAAATGTAATTTATAATTAAAAACGTTATGACCCTGTCTAGGGCTGCAACAAATTGATCACAGCAGCAGTTTTTGTTTCTGGTTCCACTCTGCCCACCCTGAGAAAAGTGTGAATATGATCTAAATATGTTAAATTAGATTAATTCATGAAAACATTGTTTTTTTTTTTTCATTTCATTCACATCACATCTGCCTTAAATAATATATTCATGAACTGAACTGTCATCCATTCAGTTTTAGACATGGGTTACAAAAGCTGTTGAAAGCAGTTTCACTGAACTCTGCTGTTCTAGCGAATCTATATTCCAGTCATTCACATTGCTTTGAAGCAAAAACCACAGCCACAGAATTGGACACCCCAAAACTTTACACAACTCTTTAGGAAGCTCTTCAGTCACATTTAGACTCGCACATCTTTTCTAACAGATGAGCTCAGCAAGACCTCATTTAATAAAACTCACCACTACCAGAATACCGCTTAAGCATTTGCTCTCGCTGCACTATTGCACTCAAAAATTTGTCTGCTGACATCTTCACCAGATCATGATTTCAGCCTCTGTAGTGCCATGATGTGCAGTAGAGCGTTCAGCAAAACTCATTTCATTTGGTTGTCTCTCACAAACAGATTTGCTCCAGTCCATCTCTACTCAACACTTCCCAGATGGGAATCAAGTGAGTGAATTGTTCATGTAGATATACAGAAATATATATATTTTTTTACCATACAGCAGCCCATCTAAAATCGAATTACATCAGATGTTACACCAGAGGATTCGCCAGCTGCGTTCCCTTGTGCTTTAGTCTGTGTGCGTGCATATGTGTGACATGTGCATGCATACATCATATTTTCTTGCAGTGATTTGATAAATCCAGACAGAAAATAGTGGACACAAAGAACATCTCAGTGCCTGCAGAGAACCATGGCGCCACAGGATGCCACCGTCTGTCTGCTACTGTTATGTTTGAGTGTGTGTGTGTGTGTGTGTGTGTGAAAGGGCACCTTGTTTTGGTGAATAATTAAAATCCTTGTTAATCAGCTCATCATTGGCTGCACAGTGAGTGAACAGGCATCCAACCATGATATAATTATTCACACACACATACACACACTCCTTCTGATTCCCATTTCATACACACACACACACATACGCGTACACACATGGTAACCAGCACATTGAATTGAATGATCATCAGTTTTCCACTCCCCGGATTCAACAATCAGGCTACTGTACAAATCAACACACACACATTTTTATGAATTGATCTGATGATCTGGGTTGCACCGAGAGGTCATTACAGATTCTTCATTATTTTTAAACTTGTGTGGATATGCATTGAAAAATATGAGGGCCGAAAGGTAAAACCTGAATATTGAAATCTCAAGCAAAAAGGCTCTTTTATTATTAAAAAAAAGCAGTCACGAAGGCAGCACAATAATGTTGTTGCAGTGTCTATCTCAGTTTATATTTAGTGCTTAATCATCCGTGGATAAGAAACTCTTCATTCTCTTCAAGATGAAAGAGCTTGCCATTCAGGACTGTTTTCATGCTCTTGCTTATGAAGAAAAACAGCCGCTGGCATATTTGAGGGTTGGTTTATTTGTTTATTCTGCTAGAGATCTTTCATTATTGCTGAGAAATGAAATCAAGATTAATATTAGGGTTATATTAAGGTTTAATGTTTTTCAGATCCTCCTTGAATGAGTACTAAACGGTTGTAGTTGAGATCAGTAGTCCCTAGCGTATGTCAGTTGGTCTGTGTGTGTGAGTATGTGTTGATTTATGTTAGTAGGCTGTTAGTTTTGTATTTGAAACTGGAGAACTACTGCTGAGAGACGTTTTTTCCTGAACCAAAACCCCTTTTGAATCAATTAAAAGAGGGAACTCAAGTGCTTTGAATGTTTCAGTTCAATATGAGTGCTGGATCTTTCACTGTTCTGGGAGATGGGAATCATCCCAGCGTGCTAAATGATGATCAGATGCCTTGAGCTTCTGTTCCTGACATGGGTATTGAGTTGAACAGAGGAGAAAATCAATGCATATATGAGCAAATCAATGCAGGACGGGGTGTCAAATAGGCTGTAACTGATCTGAACATGTTGCATTGATATTACTAATGGGAGAACGTGGTTCATGTTACAGTTTCTGTTAATAGTAGTGTTCATTTTGAATCAGTATTTGTTACTGTTATTATGCACTGATAATAAAAATTCTATCCGATACTGATAATCTGATCATTATTTTCATGTTATGGCTGATATTGAAATGTATATTATTTAGTCTAAATAAATTAAAAATGCAAACCTAAAAACTAAAATCAGTCGTTTTAAATGTAACAAATGAATTTAAGCATCACATCCTTATAATGTACAGTATGTAAAATAATACATTTAAAATATTTAATTATTACTGTCTTTTAAATAACTTTAACTGTTAGATGACATCAAAGGTAATCTCAATGCCAACCAATACCAATAATTAAAAAGAAAATACATAATATTTACCCAGAAGTGAGCTAAACCTGCCAAAACCTCCTTTTGAGGACGTCCTCATTCGTAAAAACGATCAAAATAAAGTTAATCAAGTAATTAAGTTAAGAAAATGTATATATACTCTGCCATTCAAAAGTTTGGGATCAGTTAGATTTTTAATGTTTTTAATGGAGTCTCTTCTACTCATCAAGGCTGTATTTATTTGAGCAAAAATACAGAAAAAAACAGTAATATTGTGAAATATTTCAATTTCTAATACTGGTTTTCGGTTTTAATATACTTTAAAATATTATTTATTGCAAAGCTGAATTTTTATCAGCATCATTACTCCAGTCTTCAGTGTCACATGTGCCTTCAGAAATCTTTCTAATATACTGATTTATTATCAGTGTTGGAAACAGTTTTGCTGCTTCATATTTTTTTGGAACTCACAGATGAACAGAAAGTTCAAAAGAACACCATTTATTTAAAATAGAAATCTTTTCCAACAATATAAGTCTTTACTATCATTTTTATCAGTATAACACATCCTTGCTGAATAAAAGTATTAATTTCTTTAAAAAGTTACTATCACTTTTTATCCATTTAACACATCCTTGCTGAATAAAAGTATTCATTATAAAAGTATTCATTAGTTTCAAAAGAAAAAAAAGAAAGAAAAATAATTGCTGTCCTCAAACTTTTGAACGATAGTGTATATTGTAACACAAGATTTCTATTTTGAAAATATGCTGATTTATTATCAATGTTGGAAACAGTTGTGCTGCTTCATTTTTTTTTTTAAACCTGTGATCCTTTTTTTATCTTTGATGAAGAAAAAGTTAAAAAGAACAGCATTTATTTAAAATAGAAATCTTTTCTAACAATATAAGTCTTTACTATCACTTTTTATCCATTTAACACATCCTTGCTGAATAAAAGTATTCATTATAAAAGTATTCATTAGTTTCAAAAGAAAGAAAAATAATTGCTGACCCCAAACTTTTGAACGGTAGTGTATATTGTAACACAAGATTTCTATTTTGAATAAATTATGTTCTTTTTAATTTTGTATTCATACAAGATTTCTGAAAAAAAATATCACAGGTTCCAAACAAATATGAAGCAGCACAACTGTTTCCAACATTGATAATAAATCAGCATATTAGAATGATTTCTGAAGGCACATGCGACACTGAAGACTGGAGTAATGGCTGAGGAAAATTCAGCTTTGCTTTACAGGAATAAATTATATTTTAAAGTATATTAAAATAGAAACTGTTTTTGCAATAATACGTCACAAAATTACAGGGTTTTTACTGTATTTTTGATTCAATAAATACAGCCTTGATGAGCATAAGAAACTTTGTTAAAAAAACATTAAAAATCTCTCCGATCCCAAATTGAATGGTAGTATATATACACACATATACATATATATATATATATATATATATATATATATGTGTGTGTGTGTGTGTTTTCTGAATGTTTTGTGAATCTGGCCCCTGATGTATCATATTTGATACATTTAACATGATTTTCTCAAAATGAAGGGGAACATTTTTTACAATTACTAAAAGGCCCTTACTTGCTAAAGAGTAGGGATATAACGATTAACCGCAAGCCGGTTGAAAATCGATT
>NW_015546214.1:386-4670 GCF_001515605.1 Sinocyclocheilus anshuiensis | reverse complement strand
AGTGAATCTGCGTCTCATTCAGCTCGTCTGCTGTTTCATGCAGATAGTTTTTTATGCATAGTTTCACAAAACTGAAGTCAAACCATTCTGGTTTTGCTTCAAATTTCAAAATTATGATTCATCACATAGCATGCACAATTTCTGTGAGCACGGGTTGAGTATTTGTAGTTCATTTAAAGGATTTTGAAACAATGTTATTTCAGAAATGTTTGTTGACACTTCATATTTGAAAAGAGGTGTGCAAAAGATGTTGTAAGTTAAAAGAGTCGAAACTAAAAAAGAGCTGGGTCTTTGCTAGACAAAGTCACACCAGAGATAGAAGGCAAACACTTGCATATATTTTGCTCATATGAAAACTGGTCATATTAGTTTCATTGGATCCTTTTGATCTAGTTACTGGACTTCAGAGATCCAATATCCAATTATTAGCGCCACCATACAAAAGTGTTAGGGGTGTGAATAACAAATTGAACAGCATTTAAATTGAGATTTACAATTTCTAATAACAAACATTATTCTTACCTCGTCCAGTTCTATGTTTCTCTCTACGGCTCTTCTTTTTCGACTTCTTTTCCTCACTGGATGAACTGGTGTCATCTTCAGATGAGCTGCAGGAACTGCTGCTCAACACTTTAGGCAATGGTTCCTTTATCTCTGTAGCTTTTAAACACAGACAACATAAAACACATTTACACAACTTATTTGACAAGCTGTATATAGGCCATGTTCACACAGAATACAGCATCATAATACAGCTGTCAGTCCTGTATTTGAGGCTGTAATATGGTTCACACGCAGTTAAGTTATTTACGAGAGTGACAAACGCATTCTTAGAAAAGCTGCACTGTCTGAACGGAACTGGAATGGACAATTAGTTGTCTTGACTCCCGTTGCACTTTCATACAGTCAAGTATTCAAGACATTCCGAGACTCACACCTGTAAGTAAATGCGGTTGTCAATCCCAAAAACTAAGAGTGTGAACGTGGCCATAGATCTTTGGAATACTAAAAACCTGAAGAATATTAAAATGAGCCCTTACATCGATTTCTGGATGTGCTTCCAGAGGTTGTCGCACTCAACTGGCTCCTAAGGAAATCTCTCTCTTTTTCCAAGTCTGCTATCAGTTTTTGTTGCCATTTATTCTTTTCGATAAGCAGCTGCATGATTGGGGATTCTCCTGTAAAGACAATACAGTTTAAACCTCATCTTAAATCTTATGTCATTTTAATATCTCTTAAATGTATTGAAATCAACATAAATGCTTATGAAAATCTTTAAAATGCAAAGCAATGCACATTGTTTTTAACATATGATATGCATGTACAACTACTGAACATACTGTTTTTACAACTGCTTATGTTATAATACTACATGCCCAAAGGTGCATTATAGATCCATAATTGCCACAACTGCTGAAATTTATTCAAAGTAATGCAGAAAAAAACAGAATTGTTTTCTAAACATGTTTAGAAAATACCAGTTGTTCTTTTAAAGGTGACTTATAATATGCAACATTAAGTTGAATTAATGTTTGTCTTCATCAGCTGGTTGATTGCTTGATTTCAGACCGAATGTGTAAAACATTATTAAAATTGTGAGCAACACCCTCAAATCCCAAGCTAAAATTCAGCAACTGCTTACAGATAATTTCCGCAGAAGATAGACGTGAATCAACTCAGTACTTAAGAAATGTTTCATGACTAATAAAATTAGCATTTTCTAAACTTACCATCAGTTGCTGCATCTTCCTCAAATATTACAGTTGGTAAGCTCATTCCTACTGCCATAGATACCTTTTCTGGTGCTGGATCCTTAACTTTTAAAAGAATAAATAAATATATTTGAACAAACACTGTTGTCAGCAAAGACTACCTACATATCAGTGGGTTAAACTTTATTTACTTATTTTTTTAAATAAATTATCCATGTATTTTATACATACGTTTTTACATATACATACACTGAACAAAATTATAAACGCAACACTTTTGTTTTTGCCCCCATTTTTCATGAGCTGAACTCAAAGATCTAAGACTTTTTCTATGTACACAAAAGGCCTATTTCTCTCAAATATTGTTCACAAATCTGTCTAAATCTGTGTTAGTGAGCACTTCTCCTTTGCCGAGATAATCCATCCACCTCACAGGTGTGGCATATTAAGATGCTGATTAGACAGCATGATTATTGCACAGGTGTGCCTTAGGCTGGCCACAATAAAAGGCCACTCTAAAATGTGCAGTTTTATCACACAGCACAATGCCACAGATGTCGGATGTTTTGAGGGAGCGTGCAATTGGCATGCTGACTGCAGGAATGTCCACCAGAGCTGTTGCCCATGAATTGAATGTTCATTTCTCTACCATAAGCAGTCTCCAAAGGCGTTTCAGAGAATTAGGCAGTACATCCAACCGGCCTCACAACCACAGACCACGTGTAACCACACCAGCCCAGGACCTCCAAATCCAGCATCTTCACCTCCAAGATCATCTGAGACCAGCCACCCGAACAGCTGCTGCAACAATCGGTTTGCAATCGGTTTGCAAATGCTCACATTCGATGGCGTCAGGCACTTTGGAGAGGTGTTCTCTTCACGAATGAATCCCGGTTTTCACTGTACAGGGCAGATGGCAGAAAGCGTGTATGGCGTCGTGTGGGTGAGCAGTTTGCTGATGTCAACGTTGTGGATCGAGTGGCCCATGGTGACGGTGGGGTTATGGTATGGGCAGGCATATGTTATGGACAACGAACACAGGTGCATTTTATTGATAACATTTTGAATGCACAGAGATACCGTGACGAGATCCTGAGGCCCATTGTTGTGCCATTCATCCACGACCATCACCTCATGTTGCAGCATGATAATGCACGGCCCCATGTTGCAAGGATCTGCAAACAATTCCTGGAAGCTGAAAAGCATCCCAGTTCTTGCATGGCCAGCACTCGGTGGACGGACAGATCAAATAATTGTAATATTGATTCTGCTACAGTTAATTCGAAGATCTAATCTAAATATTTATTAATAATCATAACCAGTTATAATTAGTCATAAATATTTCCCTTTTGAGCTGATTTACTACAGATTTGGTGGAGAAACGCGGGCGCATTCAAACTGTGTTTGTGAGTTCTTATATTATGGGCGCTTAGAGTGAAACAAGTCGCAACGCGAACTCACTCTTTTGAGTGGATGGTTCAAAGCCACCTCCAGTACTGTATTTTAACAGCCTCTATTTGTCTAACATTTAGTCACTGTTAATTGTTAAAGTAAACTGCAGTTCATAATATTAAAATTGTTATTATTAATCATAACCAGTTATAATTAGTCATAAATATTTCCCTTTTGAGCTGATTTACTACAGATTTGGTGGAGAATGCAGGCACATTCAAACTTGGTTTGTGAGCAAACTCAGTATCAATTTATTTGTGTTCTTATATTATGCGTGCTTAGCGTGAGACAAGTCGCAACGCGAACTCACTCTTTTGATTGGATGGTTCAAAGCCACCTCCAGTATTTTAACAGCCTCTATTTGTCTAACATTTACTCACTGTTAATTGTTAAAGTAAACTGCAGTTCATAATATTAAAATTGTTCTCTAAAGACGAAGAAATCTCTTTACAGTACATTTTAATATAATCAAAATTGCCTGTTGGAACGACGAAATCTTCCTGCATTGCGATAAAGATTGATTTGAGCGATGTTCCTCTTATCATCTTTTAAAGGCCTTATCTGATTGTATCCTAGATTGAAGTCATTGCATATTCCAATTTCATTGAACTACGATCTCACTCCCTTAGGTTTAACCATTAGAGTAGCTATCCAATGCGTTGCCTAATGCAGATCTGATCATAAGAACACTGCGAACCAGTAAACTGATTGGAATGTAAATGGGGGCTTTTAAAACCTTGATCAAGTGAAATTTGCATAACAACAGTGAAGATAATAATATCATATAATCAATAATATATATAAAAATCATAATTTTTATTTGTGTACTGGCAGTGAAGAAATCCTGCCACACATCATTGTGCAGTTAAGCTGCACAAACTGTAAGAATCTGTTGGGATTTGAGTCTCATTGTTCTTGTGATAGCTGCAGTAAATTCCGTTAGAATGAGAGGAGTCTCACACTAAACGCTATCAGTTTTAAGCACGATTGGAGTTAAGGCACAGTACCTTAAACTAACGCTAGAGGGCAGGCTGTTTAAGTATCTAACACTTCTTGAACTCCTTCTCTACCTTCCTGATTTCACCTTGTGTGGGCGCACCCACTCCCCCTTGTGGGCATT
>NW_015546214.1:0-306 GCF_001515605.1 Sinocyclocheilus anshuiensis | reverse complement strand
TTTAATTTCCCTTCTGCTTCGTTAGTCATTATCATTCTAGCCATTCTAGTTACCTGCCGTTTTATTTTTATTTGTATTTATTCATTTATTTCTTTTTATTTTTGTTTTGTTTTTCATATTCAGTATTATTTTAGTTTTTACTTTATTATCTTTTATTACTTTTATAATTTTTTTTTTGTTTGTTTTGTTCCCTTTTTTTATTTTTTATTTTAATTTTTATCCTTTTTTATTTTTAATCAGGTTTCTCTCCCCCTCTTCTCCCTCACTTTACCACTCACTTATTTAAATTTAGTTTAAACAGTGTTT
>NW_015546213.1:0-1442 GCF_001515605.1 Sinocyclocheilus anshuiensis | reverse complement strand
ACTGCTCACTCGACCACAGAGAACGTAAATATCACACAAACCTCTTCCAGAGACCGTGGCATTGTTAGATATTGTCAGTATATGATTTTTCTCATTTGCATTAGATAGTATATAGCTGATTGGAGTTTATAGCAAATCTTTAATTAAGTATTTGTTTGATGCATAATAGGGTTCTTCACCTTATTTCTTTCAGAGTAGCAACAGTTTCTCTTTCCAGATAACTTAGCTCTGACATTGCAATACCCAACATAATCACACATCTTATGCGCTTTATTCCTATTTCATTTATGGTATTCATTTAGTAGTTGTTGATAACTCTTGTCTATCTTTTGTTAATAAAATTTATTTTATTACACTTGGGTCTTCCTTGTGTTGATGATACAGAAAGAGGTTCTACAAGTTAGAGACTAAAATCTATTTTATTACACTTGTGTCTTCCTTGTGTTGATGATACCGAAAGAGGTTCTACAAGTTAGAGATCCCACCAATCTTTCTTAGGTGATTTACTCATAAACTCACCTTAAGTGACACGTGATTTAAATATCATAACGTCATTGGTGACGTGAGTACCCATCACTACACTATTTCGCCTCCCTAGGTTGGCGAAAGCAAAATTCAGTTACTCGACCTGTGTCTCCCCGTTACCCTCCTCGTTTGTCTCCCTGTTTATTCTCCTTGTGTCTGCAGTCCTGTGCTGGTTCGTTGTTTAATGCTGTCCAGGGAGAGGGCTCCGAGCTCGGCATTTGCCCGAATGCAGAGCGCTCCCCCCGGTAGGAATGGGTCGATGGTGAGGAGTCGGGGTGGTAGAGGGATGCTGGAAGACTAGAGGGAATGAAGGTACTGCTGCTATGATTATTTATAGTGGTTCTCTCTCGTAGTGGTAGGATAGATGATGTGATTACTGATAGTGAATTGGCTCCTCCCGAAATTTGTTAATAAAACATCACTAAAACAGCTTGTAAATAGTCATGTAATGTTATTAACCTCAGAAAAGACAACAATAAGGAGTGTTGGAGCCCACATTAACCTGTAACGTTTAGGGGCCTGTACAAATGTTTTTGTATATGGGCCCGCGGCTGACTTGCTACACCACTGCCTTCAGTCATAATTACTAATCATTTTACTGCTTTGAGTCCTAAGAAGCCCTCAGATATTTGGCTGTGAATTTAATGTAAATCTAATATATAAAATTAGTGACCATAATAAAAGAGAAGATTTGAAAGGAGAACTTGTGATGATTACATTCAGATGAATGTTAGAAACTGTAATTTGTTTGGTTGATTCAAATAAAATAAGGCTTAAAATCAGTTTATTAAACAATCTGAACTTATTCTATTGTTAACTGAAAGGAGTTTAATGGCGTGCAGCAGCTCACTTACAGAAAGACGAGGAAGTGACGTCAAAATGCTTCAGATTCACACCCATCAGTCTAAACTGGGCTC
>NW_015546212.1:41265-42663 GCF_001515605.1 Sinocyclocheilus anshuiensis | reverse complement strand
ACACACACAATCACACACACACTCACTCTCTCACACACACACACAAACACACACACACTCTCACACACAGACACACTCACTCTCACACTGACACACTCACTCTCTCACACACACACACACACACACTCACACACATACACTCACTCTCTCACAGACTCACTCACTCTCTCACACACACACACACACACACACTCACTCTCTCACACACACACACAAACACACACACACTCTCACACACAGACACACTACACACACACACACACACACACACACACACTCACTCTCTCACACACACAGACACACACACACTCTCACATACAGACACACACTCTCACACACAGACACACACTCTCACACAGACACACTCACTCTCACAGACACACACTCTCTCACACAGAATCACTCACTCTCACACTCACAGACACACTCACTCTCACTCTCTCTCACACGCACTCACTCTCACAGACACACACTCTCTCACACAGACACACTCACTCTCACAGACACACACACTCTCTCACACAGACACACTCACTCTCTCACACACACACACACACACTCTCACACAGACACACTCACTCTCACTCTCTCTCACACAGAATCACTCACTCTCACACTCAGACACACTCACTCTCACTCTCTCTCACACAGAATCACTCACTCTCACACTCAGACACACTCACTCTCACTCTCTCTCACACAGAATCACTCACTCTCACACTCAGACACACTCACTCTCACTCTCTCTCACACAGAATCACTCACTCTCACACTCAGACACACTCACTCTCACTCTCTCTCACACAGAATCACTCACTCTCACACTCAGACACACTCACTCTCACTCTCTCTCACACAGAATCACTCACTCTCACACTCAGACACACTCACTCTCACTCTCTCTCACACAGAATCACTCACTCTCACACTCAGACACACTCACTCTCACTCTCTCTCACACAGAATCACTCACTCTCACACTCAGACACACTCACTCTCACTCTCTCTCACACAGAATCACTCACTCTCACACTCAGACACACTCACTCTCACTCTCTCTCACACAGAATCACTCACTCTCACACTCAGACACACTCACTCTCACTCTCTCTCACACAGAATCACTCACTCTCACACTCAGACACACTCACTCTCACTCTCTCTCACACAGACACACTCGCTCTCACACACACAGACAGACTCACTCTCTCACAGACACACTCTCTCTCTCACACACAGACACACTCACTCTCACACACACAGACACACTCACTCTACTCTCTCACACACACACTCACACACAGACACACTCACTCTCTCTCACACAGACACACTCACTCTCACACAGACACACTCACTCTCTCACACACACTCTCACACACACACACTCACACAAAC
>NW_015546212.1:38358-41124 GCF_001515605.1 Sinocyclocheilus anshuiensis | reverse complement strand
ACAGACACACACACACACACAGACACACACACTCACTCTCACACACACAGACACACTCACAGACAGACAGACACTCTCACTCTCTCACACACACAGACACTCACTCTCACACACACAGACACACTCACTCTCTCACACACACACACACACTCTCTCACTCTCACACAGACACACTCATTCTCTCACACTCTCTCACTCTCACACAGACACACACAGACACTCTCACTCTCTCTCACACACACACTCACTCTCTCTCACACACACAGACACACCAGCCGGTCAAACTCAGTTCAACTCTCTCCTGTTCACTGAGACGAGAAACTAAACATTCCACTACATAATCACGTGTAACTTTGTGTGTGTGTGTGTTTAGGGCGTCACTGAAGTTCTCTGTGAAGCCTGTGATCTGCTGGGATGGAAGAAACCAACCAA
This sequence comes from Sinocyclocheilus anshuiensis, assembly GCF_001515605.1. NCBI lineage: Eukaryota > Metazoa > Chordata > Actinopteri > Cypriniformes > Cyprinidae > Sinocyclocheilus > Sinocyclocheilus anshuiensis. The sequence continues at coordinate 40,692 of NW_015546212.1, read as the reverse complement.
GATCCAGATAGAAGCCATTCCTGTGGCTCTGGAGGGTATGCAGCTCCTCACACACACACACACACACACACACACACATAGGGCTGGGTATCGAGTTCGATACTTTTTAGGCACCGACCGAATTGCCTCAATACCATCGAGTATCGAAAAACATCTCGTCGTTCGGTACCAAATTTCGATACCTAAGGGGTTAATCTCATCAGCGTCAGTGAGCCAATAAAGCCTGCAGCACTAGCGGGTGTGTTCGACTGGAAGAGGTGCGGAGCAGATCGATCAGTGTTTGACATCTGCGAGAGAGATTCGAAAGCGCACGGAGCAGTCTGCTCTCTTTAGCTCTCGTGGTACTGTAATACACCGATCGGTCTCAAGTCGAACACACCTTCTAGTTTACACCGGTTACACTCAAGAGATGTGACGCACACGTGAGGCTGTAGTGTGAATGCGTCCCAGCCCCCACAGACCTGACAGACACACACACACACACACACACTCTCTCACTAACAGACCTGACAGACACATACACACACACACACTCACTAACAGACCTGACAGACACACACACACACACACGCACTTTCACTAACAGACCTGACAGACACACACACACACACACGCACTTTCACTAACAGACCTGACAGACACACACACACACACACGCACTTTCACTAACAGACCTGACAGACACACACACACACACACGCACTTTCACTAACAGACCTGACAGACACACACACACACACACGCACTTTCACTAACAGACCTGACAGACACACACACACACACACGCACTTTCACTAACAGACCTGACAGACACACACACACACACACGCACTTTCACTAACAGACCTGACAGACACACACACACACACACGCACTTTCACTAACAGACCTGACAGACACACACACACACACACACACTCTCTCACTAACAGACCTGACAGACACATACACACACACACACTCACTAACAGACCTGACAGACACACACACACACACACGCACTTTCACTAACAGACCTGACAGACACACACACACACACTAACAGACTGAAGCAACCATCCCAGGGATCAAAGCTAAGGATTTTTTCTTCTGGTCCGGTCGGGCCAGTGGTTCAAATGTTTACTTGCCCTGACAATATTTTCACTGGCCCTGCCACAAAAAATAGAATAGTTGCTGTTGTCATTGTTTTTGATCTGTTATCTTGTATTCTAATAAATAAGCTTATATGACACCAATATTTTAGATACCAATTAAAGTATACAATTCTCTATTTCAATTTCGGTACCACAGCAAAAATCACTAGCCAAAAATAAACATAAATATAAAGTTTAAACATTATTAAAGACAAGTGACAGCCAATAAATAAGAACAAAGGAACAAGTTACAAGTAATAGCACAATTAAATATAGGCATATAGCACAAAAATAGAAATGAAATGATGCTTTAGGTTTTTATGTTTGTATATGTTCAGGTACAGAAATGGAAAAATCACATATAAAATAACATTTGCATATTCTTCACTCTGTGTTGCACCTTGATTTTTCATAGCCATTTGAAATTAGAGGCAACCCCACTGCATTTGAATCATGAATTGAAAGAAAAGTGCAATTGTTGATTTATATTAGGCTGTATAATTTCGAAATCTGAAGCATAAACAGAATAACCTGACTTTAGCTTTGTGAAATGATGCTACATAAAACATCGGCATGAAACAGAAACAGCAGGTGGGCTGAATGAGACGCAGATTCACTCTCTGACAGCAGGCGGCGCTTATGGTACAGTAATACAGCGTTTCCTTGGTTACCGCTGTAAACACCGCAGCGCTGCACGTATTTACACTAATTTAAATGCATCATACGGAGACAATGAAAAGAAAATGCCATTTCTGAAAACAGTCAGTTCCGTTCCCCTCAGAAACACATTAATATAAAATGCAATGTTTGGATTTTCTTCCTATATTTTGCGCATCGTGAACAGTGATCTTGTTCTGCCTGCTACAGTATTTTGTCCTCTTTGTGTCCTTCTTCAGACGCGGCTGTTCACACAGAACACAGCGCTCGAGTACTGAAAGGAGTTGTCTTTCGCGCCCAAATGCTTTTTAATCGCTTGAATTTTTAAATTAACAAGTCTTAAAAACACATGCAAATGATCAAATGTCGTGACGACGCTGCAGTGGCCCGATCGGGCAAGTGACAAATCCGTCTACTGTGCCGAACGTCTTTCACACTGGCCCCGGGCCATCGGCAGTTCTTATTGTCCAGCCCTGCATCCACACATCTGTGTGTGTGTGTGTTAATCTGTGTGTGTGTGTGTGTGTGTGTGTGTGTGTGTTTG
>NW_015546212.1:37032-38028 GCF_001515605.1 Sinocyclocheilus anshuiensis | reverse complement strand
GTGTGTGTGTGTGTGTGTGTGTGTGTGTGTGTGTGTGTTTGTTGTGTTAATCTGTGTGTGTGTTTTAGTTTGTGATGTGATCAGTCTGGCGGAGTTGAGTAAGTGTGTGTGTGTGTTAATGTCTCTCTCTCTCTGTCTCAGGGCGTGACGTGATCGGTCTGGCGGAGACGGGCTCAGGGAAGACGGGAGCGTTTGCTCTTCCTATCCTGCAGTGTCTGCTGGCGTCTGCGCAGAGGCTGCACTCTCTCATCCTGACTCCCACCAGAGAGCTGGCCTTCCAGATCGCAGAGCAGTTCGACGCGCTGGGCTCCAGCATCGGTGTCAAGACCGGTGACTATCACTCACTCACACACACACTCACTCACACACACACGCAGTGGCTCAGGAGATGAGTCTTTGAGTTTGTATAAACATCAACAAGCTGAAAAATAAAACCAAAGTTTTTTTGTTTTTTTTTGATAATGTAATCTTGTTCAAATTGATTTCATAAAATTGGTATCGAAAAAAGTATCGTTCAGGAACCGGTATCGAAGTCAAGGTATCGGTATCGAACATTTTTGAACGATACCCAGCCCTAGTCATTATACAAATTTATGTCCTCATTTGTCACAAAAACTCACACTCACACTCTCTCACACACACACTCACACACACTCACACACTCACTGTGGATCATTCAGCTAACAATACAGTATCAAGGGGATATAAACTTTTGAACGGGGTCATTTTTCTTTTAAAAACTATTATTTTCTCTTGTGGACTATATGTAAACATCTTTTATGTGAAATATCTTATTCAAGCCAGTACTTAAAGGGTTAGTTCACCCAAAAATGAAAATTAGCCGTTGTTTTACTCACCCTCGAGGCATCCTAGGTGTATATGACTTTCTTCTTTCAGACGAATCCAGGCAGAGTTATATAATAAATTGTCCTGGCTATTCCAAACTCTATCATTGCAGTCAGCGGGTGTTGCAGTTGAACAGTCCACAAGTCGTCA
>NW_015546212.1:34524-36891 GCF_001515605.1 Sinocyclocheilus anshuiensis | reverse complement strand
ATAAACAATAACATGCATTTTGTATGATCCCTCTTATTTTGGTAAAATAATTAACATTTTGCAGATTCTGCAGGGGTATGTAAACTTTTGACCTCAACTGCACGTGATGTTAGTAACAGCAGACAGTGATAGGGTTCAGTGGTGTTGTGACTCACATCAGCGCCGGTGTTTCTCGTGTGTGTTTGAAATTCGTAACTTATGTGTGTGTATAAACAAACTTGTGTGTGTGTGTATATCTGTGTGTGTGTGTATCTCTGTGTGTGTGTGATTCACGTGTGTGTGTGTGTGTGTGAGAGTGTGTGTGAGTGTAAGTGTGTGTGTGTGTGTGTATATCTGTGTGTGTGTGTATCTCTGTGTGTGTGTGATTCACGTGTGTGTGTGTGTGTGTGAGAGTGTGTGTGAGTGTAAGTGTGTGTGTGTGTGTGTATATCTGTGTGTGTGTGTATCTCTGTGTGTGTGTGATTCACGTGTGTGTGTGTGTGTGTGAGAGTGTGTGTGAGTGTAAGTGTGTGTGTGTGTGTGTATATCTGTGTGTGTGTGTATCTCTGTGTGTGTGTGATTCACGTGTGTGTGTGTGTGTGTGAGAGTGTGTGTGAGTGTAAGTGTGTGTGTGTGTGTGTATATCTGTGTGTGTGTGTGTGTGTTCCAGCTGTGGTCGTAGGGGGGATCGATATGATGTCTCAGGCTCTGGTTCTGGCTAAGAAGCCTCACGTGGTGATCGGTAAGAGCTTCTGTTCTCTTCTTATCTCATCACTCTTCAGTCTTCAGTGGAGAGAAACGACTCGTTACTGTGTCGAGTGTCGTCGTGCTGTGATTTGAATCAGATTCAGATTGTGATTCGTTCTCTGTGACTCTCAGCGACTCCGGGACGTTTGATCGATCACCTGGAAAACACCAAAGGATTCAACCTGCGAGCGCTCAAGTATCTGGTGATGGACGAAGCTGACCGCATTCTCAACATGGACTTTGAGTCTGAGGTACACACACACACACAGCTCTCAGAAATGAGGGGAACGGTCAGCGGTTGATCAGCTGTGATGAATACGGTTCACCGTTTGTGCTGCTGATTGATTGATCAGTGACGCTTTCTCAGGGGCGCCATGAAGAGTTTTAAGGGGGTATGCAAGACAGAAATTTGGGCCCCCTTCTTCCTGATGTGTGTGTGTGAGAGTGAGTGAGTGTGTATGAGTGTGTGTGTATGAGTGAGTGAGTGAGTGTGTGTGTGGTTTGAGCTCAGTAATGTCGTTACAGTATCTGAACTGTGTGTGTGTGTTTCAGGTGGATAAGATCCTGAAGGTGATTCCTCGCGACAGACGCACCTTCCTGTTTTCGGCCACCATGACTAAAAAGGTACAAACACACAGACTACTGTATGTTTTACAGTTTTTTATAAAACGGAGAGTTCCAGTCCTTGACTTTGAAACGTCCAGCGCTCATTGGCCATTTATTCAGTGAAATTATAGCCTTTTCAGGTTTAATCCAGCCATATCGTGATTTTCCGTCCCCAAATGTAAGACCTCTTGAAATTATAATGAAAACTTTTCTGATACAATTTAAGGTATTTAAGACTTTTTATGGCCTTAAATTTGATACAATCTAATTGTATTTAAATATTATAGTTTTCTGTTTCCTATCATATGAAATTATTGTATCCATGTTTACTACACTGTTATTTATACATTTTAATCAATCGTAATACTAGTAAAAAAAAATTATTATAAAACGGAGAGTTCCAGTCCTTGATTCTGATTGGTTGAGCCGTGTTCGAAGCTGCTGTAAATTAGGCCCTGTCTTCACGAATGCGGGTGTTTTCAAAACCACAGCTTTTTCTACACGGTTTGGCTGTTCGTCCACACGCAAGCGCAGCACCAGGTCACTGAAACCGAACATTTTTGAAAACTCCTGCCAGGGTGAAGATTTTCAGAAACTCTGGTTGCAGTGTTATCGTGTAGAAAGCGAAACCGGAGTTTTTGGCTTGTGACGTCGGAGCTTGTGCTGTTATCTCCGCCTACTGGAGGCTTTTTCAGGCTTCTGATTGGCCAACATGGCTTTACGGTTGAGATTATATCGCCACCTGTTGGTTTGGCATGCTCTTGACAGTGCTTCATAGCATGTGTTTGCGTTTTCATGTGGACAGAGATTTTTTTTTAAATGGAAGAAGGAAAAACTGTTTATAAAAATGTCCGTGTACGTGTGGACATTTGGGCTGTCAAAATGACTGAAAAACTACGTTCGAATTTTCTACTTAAATATTATCAATATTCGAATTATATTCGAATTTAAAAGACATAATTTAAGTTAGGAGGAAAAAAGTTTTTAGCTTCTCTCCTGAGGCCACAAGAGGGCGCATTGAGCAAAATATTATGC
>NW_015546212.1:10692-34475 GCF_001515605.1 Sinocyclocheilus anshuiensis | reverse complement strand
TTATATAATTAAAGTTGCTTAAACAATTAGAAACAAAACAGAATCATGCATGTATGTATAGTTTAATACAAAGGACCCGAAAACCAATCACAAAGAGTACTTTCTTCATTTAAAAAGATGAGATACAGTGGGATGGGGAAAAACCGCCATAATTTCTTTAGACATGTTTTTTAAAAGTTGAACTTGCATTAATTGTACATGGCTTTCTAAACATGCGTCTCTCTTGTGCGAGACGCGAGTGCAACGCTGATAGATGTCCCTCTAGAAAATGTGATAAATATGCGTTCTGTGTGAACGGCTTGGTTTCGGTTTTGACGTAAACAACATCTTCTCCGCATTGATTGTTCTCGTTTTCCGCTATATATTGAATGAACAACGCAGCAGCGCCACATCTAGTGGCTTCAACTGGATAGGCTAACAAAAGCATTATAATGCAACGACACTTACATCGTTATCGCATCTCGTGCACCACTGATAAGCTGGCTGACGCACACCTAAAATTCGAATGCAACGTTTTTGCATTCGAATGTGGATTTTTTTTTTTTAATTTGACGAATATTTGAAATGCAAAATTTTTTTTTGACAGCCCTAGTGGACATGGCCTTACTCTACAAACATACACCTTTGTTTACGTTTGTCTGTTGCTCGGCAACCACTTTGTTGCAACCACAACTGTTTCTGAGGAGCTACATTGTTTGGTGGAAGAATACTGTTTTTATTAATATCATTACACTTTATTATTTGCTTTGTTTTATTTTGTAAAAACCTTGATACATATATGGAATAACCGTTTTATCCACCTTTTTCTTCAACGCGGAAGTAAGCCTATGGGCAAGACTTCTGTTTCATTAGCCGCTATAGAGAAATAACGAGAAGAATAACAACGTGCAGTAAACGGTAAAACTGTTTGCATTATAAACCAGTGTGTTCATAAATAAGACAACACACCAATTTTCAATGTCAAGCAGCAAAACGAGCGGTTCTGTACAGCTAAAAATAGCTGGACGTGGATGAGACCGGAAGCCAGACCCATAGAATTTACAAATTACCCATTTTTGTGGGAAGAAGAAGGTGGATAAGTTATATAAAGCAGTTAAAGCAATTAGCCCCGTGGAGCCGTGGTTTACAGTGAATTTATAACAGCTAAGGGGGTTTTAGACTCCGCTTCACATTGTGCCTAACAACGCCCCTTAGCTGTTACAACTTCACTGTAAACCACAGCTTCACGGGGCTTTCCAGCGGTGCTCTTTCGCTCCTCCATAAAAGCCCAGTTTCACGTGCAAATCAGTAAATCATGTAACGTGACTTTTGCAAAATGGGATGTGCTTGATGTATTGAAGTGTATTAGATTTATTCATGTTTTTAAAAGTGCTAAAGAGAACTTGTGCTGTTATTCGCGTAAACCCTCGTCGGTCATGTAATAAATGAACATAAAGAGTTGAGAATGAAAATACGTGTGTAACAGTAAATTGGATCCGTGCAGCTCTTAAAGTGACAGCAGCCTAATGAAACAACAAAAGACAAATTCAAAATCACACACTGCTCTGGAGTGAAGGACCTTTGTAGCTTTAATAAGAAACAAGGAAAGTTTCATTCTTACTCAGACTATGCTGTTTTATTTTACATTTCTGTTAACTTGAGTATTTGAGACTTGCATTAAAAAAACCTTCAAGCACAGTTTGTTTAATTTGTATCTTTTTATTCTACGTCATTTGTCCTTTGCTTTTTTGTTACTGACGGTTTAATTATTTTCAGTCATTTTGAGGACTGTTTGTTTGTTACTAATATCAGTTACCCTAATACTCTGCTGTGGTGTTGAGAATTGGGACAGTTCGAAAATGTCTCTAAATTGTAGATGTCATAGCAACCTTATTTACAGAAAATATATATTTAATATGCATCACTATCTTTAAATAAATCACTCATATAAAGTTTTGGTCATATGGCCCACTCATAATCATGTTAAATAATCGTGATTACAATATTGACCAAAATAACCGTGATTATGATTTTTGCCATAATCGAGCAGCCCTAATAAAGATGCTTGCTGTTAGATTTGTGTGTGTTACACAGAGAATTGTGTTTTGTGTTTTCTGAAATTGAAAGTCGAGTCAGTGGCTGAGAATCAGTGTAAGGTTCTGCAGATCTGGTGTGTGCTTCTGCTGTTTGAGTGTCAGCTCTCAGAAACTGTGGGACTAGTAAAGATTGTGTGTGTGTAAGCAGATGAAAGTAGCTGTAAGCATCAGTGCAGCCCTGATTAAAGCAGCGGTTCTCTGTGTTTCAGGTGCAGAAGCTGCAGCGCGCGGCTCTACAGGATCCTGTTAAATGCACCGTTTCCTCCAAATACGCCACCGTCGACAAGCTGCAGCAGTATTACATCTTCATCCCGTCCAAGTACAAGGTTCTGTCTTTATTAAACGCTGACTCTGACCCTGAGGAGAGTGCTGTCAGTGGATGTGTGTGATGTGAGCTTGTGTTTGTTCACAGGACTGTTATCTGGTCTCTATCCTGAATGAACTGGCTGGGAACTCTTTCATGGTTTTCTGCGGCACGTGTAATAATGCCCAGCGGGTGGCGCTCTTGCTCAGAAACCTGGGCATCACGGCCATCCCTCTCCACGGACAGATGAGTCAGGTACACACTCAGACCATCTGAATATTACTGGTTTAGACTGCACTGATTCAAATCTAGGGATGCTCCGAATGTTCCGCAACCGAAACTATTCGGCCGAAAATAGCAAAGAAAGCTATATAAGCGAAAAGACTGAATAAATTGTACCGAACAATGACATTTTTGGTGACGCATTCAAATAGCAAGCAGCGTAGAGTGAGAGGCACACACTCTTTATAACACAGCAAACATATTGTATTTAAAACTGTCAGAGAAAGACACACAAATCATCACAAGCACCGACAGCGAGAGACTGTTTAGCACTGCAGCGCATGTCTTCCATGAGAAGAGGAAGGGTTACTGTATGAGGATTGAAATCACCAAATGGCCTTAAACAACTAGTAAATAATCTGCAGAACGTTATGTTTTCTAATACACGCATGAATTGCTTGTATTCTGACAGCACAAGCTCGTTAACCAGGGTTTAAATTCTGCGCTGAAACAGTGTTAATCGTCAGTTGCTTCAGTAACATTTTAATGAATTTTTACAAGGCTAGGGCTGTCACTAATGACTATTTTTATTTCGATTAATCTATCGACTAATTTATCAATTGATCGATTAATCTAACATATTTTTTTTAAAAATCAACAATTTTACTTAAGAATATTTTATTAAACTATATTGATTAAACCAAATGAAATCCAAAAGTAAAAAAGTAAAGTGCAGCATAGAGTGCAAGAAGCAAGTGTCCGTCTCATAGTCCAACTCACTGAAATCAGAGTTCAGTATTATAGTGTATTAGATTAATCTATCAACTAATTTATCGATTAATCGATTAATCTGAACGATTAATTCCCCACAAAAAATCAACAATTTTACTTAAGAATATTTTATTAAACTATATTGATTAAACCAAATGAAATCCAAAAGTAAAAAAGTAAAGTGCAGCATAGAGTGCAAGAAGCAAGTGTCCGTCTCATAGTCCAACTCACTGAAATCAGAGTTCAGTATTATAATGTAAGAATGACTACATATCCACGTGCTATAGTCTACTAATAATAACATTATAATCAAAAAACACTTTTTAAAGGAGTATTTACCAGAAATGTTATTTACCAGAATTTATTTAGGAGAAAAATGTAAATGTGCAGTATTTCTGAAAAAGAAGAAGAAAAAAATATATATATTTTTTAAAAATAAAATCAATTAATTGGAGATGCTTTTGATTATTAAAATTTAATGGAACCATTGAAATGGAATCCAGAAAATAATGGAAAACAGAATTTGGTAAAGATAAAACTGTAAAACTCAATTAATTAGACGGGCTTTTTTATTAATAAAATTTTAATTTACCATTAAAACGGAGTATAGAAAAATGAAAATGAAAAAAAAACTGGGAATAAAACGGATTTCATAGGGCCCTATAATTATAATTTGTTTTTTTTTGTGGTAATAAAAATAGATGTAAGTGAACAATAGCCTTTAAAAATACTTAAAATACATATAGCAATGAAGCAATAATAATTAGTTCAAATAAAGTATCAAAAGCAAGAAATCATATGGTTTTATTGAACAAAACTGTTAAAATACATAATGTATTATAAACAATAGAGCTAATGTACATTACGCATTACAACAAAGGCCTGCAGGGGGCTGATGATGATTTTTACACATTACTGTGCGATCTAATACTTGTTTAATATATAATTATTTAATTAAATCGTAGCGTTTGTGAATTCACAATTATGCTTAATTATGATTTTTAAATGGGTTTAATATATCATGCAGCCTTGGGAAACAGTCTAATAATGTGTTTTATGGATTCTCGTCCGTGAAATGTGCCACTTCCGGTATTCTGCTGGTTAGTCGACGCAAGCAAAATGAAGTCGAGGATTTAAAAAAAATCGAATAGTCTAATAAAATCAACGAATCGTGACAGCCCTACATGTGACGATGTGATACGTGTGACAAACATCTTCCCAAATTCATAATGAGAATGTCGACTAGAATGTTAAAAAATGTTCAGTGTTAAATATTTTTAAATTGTTGTTTTGTAATTTATTTTTTCTTTGAAAAGCAACACAAAACAGTAAAAAGCACATTTTGGCTATTTAATTCATGCAATGCTGAAAACATTTGCAAAATATATGGGGGAAAATGCAAAAACTGTTTTCGGCCTTTGGCCCAGTGTTTCATTTTGTTCGGTTCTGGCTTCAGCCAAGAATTTTTGTTTCGGTGCATCCCTATTGAGAACATGGTGTGAATAAGGATTGTCTTCAGTAGAGCAGCTTCACTCCTGAATGCGAGCTCTGTCCCTCAGTGATTCTGCTGTTTTGCTCTTGATCTGTGAAGCTGCTTTGACTCAGACTGATCTGATGTGGCTCTCTGTGTTCAGAACAAGCGTCTCGGGGCTCTTAACAAGTTCAAGTCCAAGTCTCGCTCGGTCCTGCTGGCCACAGACGTGGCGTCTCGAGGCCTGGACATCCCACATGTGGACTGCGTCATCAACTTCGACATCCCCACACACTCCAAGGTGAACACACACACACAGACACTCTTCAGCAGTTAAACTCTGTCTCCTCTTGATTGTGTTTATTACTGGCTGTTTGTTTTCTGTTTAGCTCAGTGAAAATGCTGGCGTTAGACGTGATTGTTGATGTGAATTCATCTTTATCTGCACAGCAGATGATGTTGTGTTGTGCTGACATGAATCTGTTTTCTCTCAGGACTACATCCATCGTGTGGGCCGCACCGCCAGAGCAGGGAGATCTGGGAAATCCATCACCTTCGTCACGCAGTCAGTCTCAGTCTTTCTGTCTCGTTTATTAACTCTTCAGTGTCTTCAGGTGTGTTAGTCACACAGGCTCTCATTGTGTTTGTGCAGGTATGACGTGGAGCTGTTCCAGCGAATCGAAGCGCTGATCGGGAAGAAACTGCCCGCCTTCCCCACACAGGAAGAGGAAGTGATGATGCTGCTGGAGCGAGTGAGCGAAGCGCAGAGATTCGCTCGGATCGTGAGTGCTCCTTCTGTGTTTGTGTGAGATCTCTGATGAACGTGAGGCTGATGAACGCATGCATGTCTGTTTCTGTCAGGAGATGAAGGAAAGCTCAGAGAAGAGGAAGCGGCCCAAAGCAGACGAGGAAGAGGCTGACGACGGAGAACAGTCGAGCGGCGTGAGGAAGAAGATCAAGGGCGGCTCGTTCAGAGGAAGAGCGAAGCGAGGACGCTGAGACTCTGCTGGAGTTTGCTTTAATACATCTAATAAATCATGCATTTTCCACATTACAGCTTCTTGCTTTTTATTTAGGCTTTCTGACCACAAATAGTGTGTCTGATAGAAGTGAAAGCGGCTCATAATTCATAAAGCACAATAATCATCTGTCCTGAGCTCATCCAGGGAAGAGAGAAATCACTAGAGCTGAGGAGAAAATATTGATTTCTCGACTTTAATCAATTCTCATTTTGACAAACTGACATCAACTCTTAAATCCCAAGAATCAGTCTCTCCTGTTTTCAGTTGATTTGTGAACAAAACATAGAGAAACTTTATTTGTAGCACCTCCCATACAATATTCGTAATAATCTGAGTTTAAGTGAGCGAAGCGCAGAGATTCGCTCGGATCGTGAGTGCTCCTTCTGTGTTTGTGTGAGATCTCTGATGAACGTGAGGCTGATGAACGCATGCATGTCTGTTTCTGTCAGGAGATGAAGGAAAGCTCAGAGAAGAGGAAGCGGCCCAAAGCAGACGAGGAAGAGGCTGACGACGGAGAACAGTCGAGCGGCGTGAGGAAGAAGATCAAGGGCGGCTCGTTCAGAGGAAGAGCGAAGCGAGGACGCTGAGACTCTGCTGGAGTTTGCTTTAATACATCTAATAAATCATGCATTTTCCACATTACAGCTTCTTGCTTTTTATTTAGGCTTTCTGACCACAAATAGTGTGTCTGATAGAAGTGAAAGCGGCTCATAATTCATAAAGCACAATAATCATCTGTCCTGAGCTCATCCAGGGAAGAGAGAAATCACTAGAGCTGAGGAGAAAATATTGATTTCTCGACTTTAATCAATTCTCATTTTGACAAACTGACATCAACTCTTAAATCCCAAGAATCAGTCTCTCCTGTTTTCAGTTGATTTGTGAACATTCATATTTGTAGCACCTCCCATACAATATTCGTAATAATCTGAGTTTACATTTGATATGAAACCAAGTCTCCGCTTTAAATTCTGTCAGTTTTATGAAATGTTTCATGAAATTTTATGTAATCAGTAAATGTGTTTCTCTTTAATGTGTGGTGACAGATGCTGTAGTGAAGTGATCATCGCTTCCTCTTTACTACTAGTTACAGCAGCAAATAAACATGAACATCAGAACCGCTCACTGAAATCACTCATGAATCTATCAATCAGTGATTCAACTGCAGAAAGACTTCAATAAAACAGCAGCTCGAGATCAATAACCTCACATTTACCTCAGGAAAGACATTCAATGACCATAAACTCAAGAGTCAGCTAGAAAAACAACTCTAGAGTATAAAGATTAATAATATCATATTCATGATATTTTAACAACCTGTTCTTCAATATTTCCTATTTGACTAAATCCAGCATTCTCATTTTGACAAACTGACATCAACTCTTAAATCCCAAGAATCAGTCTCTCCTGTTTTCAGTTGATTTGTGAACAAAACATAGAGAAACTTTATTTGTAGCACCTCCCATACAATATTCGTAATAATCTGAGTTTACATTTGATATGAAACCAAGTCTCCGCTTTAAATTCTGTCAGTTTTATGAAATGTTTCATGAAATTTTATGTAATCAGTAAATGTGTTTCTCTTTAATGTGTGGTGACAGATGCTGTAGTGAAGTGATCATCGCTTCCTCTTTACTACTAGTTACAGCAGCAAATAAACATGAACATCAGAACCGCTCACTGAAATCACTCATGAATCTATCAATCAGTGATTCAACTGCAGAAAGACTTCAATAAAACAGCAGCTCGAGATCAATAACCTCACATTTACCTCAGGAAAGACATTCAATGACCATAAACTCAAGAGTCAGCTAGAAAAACAACTCTAGAGTATAAAGATTAATAATATATTCATGATATTTTAACTGAACCTGTTCTTCAATATTTCCTATTTGACTAAATCCAGCATGAAATACAAACATTTGAAGAGTTGGAGTAGAAACATTATTAAAAAGTTATAATTTTTTTTTATATTATAAAAACTTTAAATTATAAAAGCCATATGTGCACTAATGTTAATAATGTAGCATCTGACAGGGTTTATTGTATAGTTTACAGCATTAGTTGAGATAGAGGTTTATAAGATGAGTTTATAAGATGTTCTTCATTTTAAATACAGCGGTAATTAAACTCCGACAGGAAAGAGTAAATTACATTAAACATTAAAATAGTTCAATCAATAACATCACACGCACACACACACATTACTAAGCTCAAAAGAATGAATTACTGTTAATAAACTAACCTGATAACAAATTCAGGTCACAGCTTTTCCTGTGTTCTCTGAGATCAACTGTGAATCCAGCTGTTGTAGATATGTGTCTGTCAATGTAACAAATTCAGGAACTAGTGAACTGTTACAGCTATTTATTAATAACCATTTGTTTCAAGATAATATTTATTAGATATTTATAAACTTAAAATATATTTAAGCCTCACAGCACACGAGAGACTGCCCACTCAAATCAGTTTCTGCACAGCTTTCTTTAGATTCTGATATTGTAATGAAAACTGGTTATTGACGTCCTGAAAAACTATTTCTGAGTCATTTGCCCTCGGCTAATTCACTCTTTTTTAATTTACTACTTTCTTTTTCTTGTTTTACTCCCATCACAGAAAGATAAAAAGTAGACAATGTTTGTCCTGTTTTCTGAAATAGAAGATCTTGTGTTTAAAGGGCACTTATTATGCCTCTTGTTACAGTATGTAATATAAGTCTCAGGTGTCTCCAGGCTGAGGAAAACCGTAGGTAAGGTTAGTTACCTAACCTAACCCTAACCTACCTAAGGTTACTGATGCTATGCACCTGTCGCTCTTACCTGTTTTCTTTTTTTATTGCACAACTTATAATTGCATACAAGATCAGGGAAAGATGGTTGTATCTTTAACAATGAACAATCATAACGACAAAAAATATCATAGTATGAGATTATATACACAGAAAAAAAGCGCAATGACAAGGGAAATATCTTTGAATAATCATAATATTCATATAATCATAATGCATCACAAATAGATTTTGTTGTTGTTGTTTTTGTTACTTGTAAGCCTGAGGGATGAAACAAGAGTTAATTCAACAAGAAAAAGAGGAAAACAAAGGAGATTTAATAAAGCCTTGCATTTGGATCCTCTCTGTTGTTATAATCGCTCATATGGTTTTATGTTTCATGCATTTATTTAAGAAAGAATCTCTCTTCATCTGACAATATACTGGATATCTGTACATTAACAACAGACACACACATAACTAACTTAATATAAAATAGAGTAACAGTGAGTATAAAATGAGAGAGCGATCATGTAAATGTTTTAAGTGACATGGATATTTCACATTGTAGATTTGCTTTACATCTTTTGATACGTTTAAGTGCTGCACTTGACAATCACATTTATAATTAGAAACACATGAATCATTATGGATGAGTTTAATACAAATATTATGTTTGTAGATCTTAAACTGAAGAGCCAGACAGACTCATCTGAGCTTCTTCCTCCTGTTTCACCTTTAAATAAAACAACATGATCATTTGAACACTAAAGCAACACGAATCATTCAGTATGACATGTTTTCATTGTAAAGTCTGAGTCTCTTCCAGCTGTATGTAGTTCTGCTCACAGACACAGTAGTGAAGCTCTCAGCTGATGTTCACTGCTCCTCTCATCATCATCTCAAACTATGATATACAGCATCCATTATCCTTTGACGACTGAACTCTATCAGGGACTCTTGACGATGGATCTCTATCTACACTGTAAGGTAGAATATCTCTACCTACTCTGTAAGGTGGAACAGAAGGGAAAACAATCAGTGTTCAGTGGAACAAATTAATTACTATTTCAATTACAGTTTTTTGAGTAAAAATAAGTTACATTTACGTGATCTTGCATATATATTTCTAAAACAATATATGTGTTTTAAACACATTTAGAACATGTATTTTTATATATAATATATGTGTTAGTCTGTTTGTGTGGCTCCTATTGAGTCACTATAAAGAGAAACATGCTAATGATTGTACATCATATATAATAAACGACAAGGAACAAACACAAATGTGATTTTGCCTAAGATCAAAACCTTTAGTTAAATGTTCCAGTAGTTAAAGCTGTTTGTCCTCTAGTTTAAACATGTTTGTATTGGTCTTAGTAAAGAACTGAAAGTAAAGTAAGTGTAAAGTAATGAGACGTGTTGCTGGTGAAAATAAAAACACAGAAGAGCCGGAGACATTGATCATGTGATGCTGGAATCTGCACTGATTTTACCAGCGTTTTCCTACAGTCTGACCAAACCTGTTTTCACACTGACATGATTCACTAATAAAGCAGGTATTGCTGTATAAAGCTGTGACAGTGTGCTTCTGTTCTCTTTCCTCCTTTGTGTTCAACATTTACTCAACTTTACATTTCATTCTGACACAATGAACCCTCAGGTGCAGTAAAGCTGGATGATAATCTGATGATCTCCTTCACTAATATTTGACAGTATGTATTTATCAGCAGTAACTGAAGATCTCTTTAATATCACAGTGATGTTTGCTCACCTCAGTTCACAGTTTGAGTCTCGTAGCACATCAATGAGCTCCTGCTTCAAGTCTCTAATCATATTACCACTCAGATCAAGCTCTTTTAGAAACCGCAGCGCTTTTGTGTTTCTCAAAGACTGAGTTAAAGAAGAAACATCTGTAATGCCACAGTATCTTAGACTGGAAAGAGAGAAACAGAGGAAGAGAGATCATCTCACAAACAATCATTGTCACAACACTACAGCAAAACAGAGTCTCCTAGTTTATTCCCGCTCAGGTTCAGTTCTCTCAGGTGTGATGGGTTTGAGTTCAGAGCTGAAGTCAGGACGAGACTTTCTGTTTCTCTGTAATACTGCATTAACACAGACTGAAGACAGAGAGAGAAAACACAATCAATCAGATCTAAGTTCATATCTGAGTTAAACACATCATGAGTAAATGAATCAGACTGTAGCTGCTGTAGAGTATAATGATACTAACTCTAGTTTATCCAGCTTGCATTGTGTGTTCATCAGTAGATCACTGAGGCTCTTCACTCCAGTCTCCTAGTAGTTTATTCCCTCTCAGATCCAGTTCTCTCAGGTGTGATGGGTTTGAGTTCAGAGCTGAAGTCAGGACGAGACTTTCTGTTTCTCTGTAATACTGCATTAACACAGACTGAAGACAGAGAGAGAAAACACAATCAATCAGATCTAAGTTCATATCTGAGTTAAACACATCATGAGTAAATGCCACACAGTCACTGATACACAAGCAAAATAATGTAAACAGATAATATATGAACAAATAAACCAAGAGAGGAGCATTTGAGGGCACTAGTTACAATTCCACGTCTGGATCCGTCCTCATTTAACAAATAAATTAATTAACCAATGTAAATTAATATAGAGGATTAATGCAGACACAATAGAAAAATAACAGAATTGCAACTTTAATTGTACTCTAGTTTCTCCAGCTTGCATTGTGTGTTCATCAGTAGATCACTGAGGTTCTTCACTCCAGAGTCTCCTAGTTTATTCCTGCTCAGATCCAGTTCTCTCAGGTGTGATGGGTTTGAGTTCAGAGCTGAAGTCACAGCAGAACAATCTTCTTCTGTCATATCACAACATCCTAACCTACATCGCCAGAAAGAGTTGTAGGGATTTCATGAACAGGACACTGATACGCCACTGAATCACCGGACGACCCTTGATTTAAAGTGTAACATAACAAATTTGAAATCGGTTTAATCAGGTGAACTTCGGATCCGAGTCCTATCAAAACCTGAATGAATTAATAATAATTAATTCCCTTACAAATTTAAGTAATCAAGTCATTACAGAGTGCAAAATAAGAAAAGAAAATGTCATCAATATCATTATTGTTTATTTAAATTTTTGTACAGTACAAATATAATGTGACCTCAGCCTCATCGTGAGATATTGAGTATAATTCATCAGTAGATCACTGAGGTTCTTCACTCCAGAGTCTCCTAGTGTATTCCCTCTCAGGTTCAGTTCTCTCAGGTGTGATGGATTTGAGTTCAGAGCTGAAATCAGGACGAGGCTCTGTTTCTCTGTAATACTGCATAAACACAGACTGAAGACAGACAGAGAAAGAACATACTTCAGATATATGGCAATTAAACTTATTACCAACTACACAAAAGTTACAAAGGTTGAAAATCAGCAAACTTATTAAGACGTGATCTATTTATCCAAGTTAGTTTATGCATTCATTTCACAATCACTTTTTGCTCACTGGGGTAAATGTGTTTATGTCTGTGGTTCTCAGACACACAGCTGACTCTTTACAATAAGATTTCATTTGTTATCATTAACTACATTAGTTAACATGAACCAATGATGCACAATACTAGTACAGCATTTAATAACCTTAATGTCAGTTTCAGCATTTACTAATACATTTTTAAATTCACACGTGTTTTTGTTAACATCAGGTAATCTAGATTAACCCAAAAGAGGGCAAGACCATAGAGAGAAATCAGAAAATTCTGTTGAACAATTAGTATAATGGCTACTTATGAAAATAGCCTACTGTATCATAATTAATACACACATTTCTAGGGCCTATAAATGATCAATATGACCAAAACTTTGCTGAAAAACTTGTTTTACACAGTCTACTTCATGCCTTCTGTCCTCTGATTGATAATTCATACTTTTTTAATCAGGTAAAGTCTTTTTTCCCCCCAATTTCTACAAGTTACAGTATATGCTGCACCAAAATTAGACATTTAATATTTTGTGAAAGACAAACATTAAATTGAAAGCAGTTATGAATAGTTATGTTTGTCAGCAATCAGCAAACATGATCACATTAAGCAGACATATATTCAAACAGATCAATATATGCACATTTATCTTTAACACAGAACTGAGCTGTTAATGTTAAGAAATACATCTGTTTGTTTATAGCGCTACTGTTTTTACAATCTATCACTCGTTTGAATGAGTTTTCTAAACTCTGGAAGAAAATAATTTTTCTCTCTACAGTAACTGTAAATAATTATTGACTCATGATCAAACTGATTTAGTCAACTGTTTAAAGCTTGATGTCACTTTGTCATTGGCTGTTTAATTTAATATTTCACATTATAGTGGCTCTTTGTGATGTTGAGTAAAAACTGCTTTGACTCACACAAGCAAGGAAACATTATTATCAGCTACAGTAACATTACTATTAAAAGTTAGGAAACTCTAGGGCTTTTCACACTTGAAATGGTTAACCCTGGGTCATCCTAAACCCCGGATAAACAGAATCCTGGGTTATGTGTAATCACGTTTCACACTGCTCATACTATACCTGGGGTTAACTGTTAATCCTGGGTATTCATTCACAGACCTTTCACGCGGTACATTCCTGACCCCGGGTTAACGCTCTGATTTGCATATTTGCAGTGTCACTGTCACTGATTGGACGAACAGCAGGCAACCAGTTTACACGGCTTTTCCCACGTCTTGCCAGTTATTAAAAAAAATGTCACCGCGTAGGTCTTTAGCCGTTTTAAGCCTCATGAGACGCACAAAGGCAAGAGAACAAAGACAAACCACCTCCTAACTCCAGTTCACACGCTTTTTCGACATTTTTTACTTTTCTCTCAGCGGCTGCTGTTTACACGATGCGCCTGTCCTGTTCCTGACGTGACATGAGCCTCGCTGCTCAAGTTCTGATTGGCTGTCTGTTGCCAAGCGTCCAGCAGCAGCAAGCAAACACCGCTCCGCTTCACACTGAACAAACTTAGCATCGCACTGCGAGGTTAACATCACGAATGCAGTGCTAACACTGCTCCGGAGCAGGCTTTCATAACCCTGGGTAAAAACCCCTGCTAACACCGCTTTCAAATTACAGGTGTGAAACGTGTCTTTACCCGGGGTTAAAAGCGGTGTTTAGAACCACGATAACCCGGGCTTAAGCACAGTGTGAAAAGCCCTATTGTAAATAAACGACTAATACTCACTTCAGTGTGTTGAGTGTACAGTGTTTATCCTGCAGTAGAGCAGCGATCTGATTCACTCCTGCGTCTCCTAGTTCACGTTTACTCAGATCCAGCTCTCTCAGGAGTAACGGGTTTTTACCCACAATTCCTCTCACATACTGACAGGCTTCTTCTGCAGCAGGACCCAAAAACCTGCAGAAGACCAGATGAAGCAGGATTAGATTTAATATATATATATATATATATATTCTAAAAACAAGCTCTGGTTATATACATTTAAATACAGAAATAAATACACCAATACTTGAAAACAAAGTCTAATAGTCACAGTTATTTGAAAGAAGCAGGAAGAAACGTCAGCACAGAGAAAACGGTCTCGTGAAACTGAATGTTTGTGATCATCTGGAGACTCACAGACCTGCTGTAGAGAAACTGTGTGAATCTGAGTTTGATGGAGATTAATCTACAGTGTGTTCAGAAACATTCCAACGAGTCGACTCAAAGGTTATCTAGAATATTTTCACCTAATAGTTAGCATGTTAATTATCAAGGTATATCATACTCCAGAACTCATATATGTCATACTCATCATCAGCACAACAGAACCAGCAGCATCTGATCGGATCATTCTGATCCAACAAACGGTCCAGATTATTGCTGAAATATTTAGCCTGCACATCATTTATTAATATAGTGATGTTTGAGCATGTCTCACCTCAGTGTCTTCAGCTGACAGTTTGGATCCTGTAGTAAATCATCGAGCTGCTTCACTCCTGATGGTCCAGGATCATTTCCAGAGAGATCCAGCTCTATCAGGTGTGAAGGGTTTGATCGCAGAGCTGAAGCCAGAGCTTTATAACCTTCTTCAGTGACGCTGCAGTCTGAGAGTCTAGAACAGGAATGAAAATATAACATTCAGATCATTAATCAGCTATTCTACTGAACAATATAAATCCCTAAACTTAATTATATTTAGTTACTTATACAAATGAACTAAAACTTCCAAAGCAAAAACTGACAACTGAATATGGAGTCAAACAAAAAAAGAGAACTTTAAATCATTATACATCAATTCACTTTAATTTCTCCAGGTCAGTCACTCTCAAGATTTAACCCTCTGATGCGACTCACACATGGTCAAAAGTGACCGAACACCTGAAATGTAACTTTTTTTTTCTATTCAGTAAAATTCAATGCAATATATTTTTGTTTAATAATATTTTTTTTCATCATTATTTTGCATTTTGTGATAATTTTATGGTATTCACTAAGGATAGTAATACCAGTAAATTTTGACCTTGTGAGACATTTTTTGGAAACAAGCTTATAAATCTTACAGAACGTTTAAATTCAAAATTGTTTGAAAATGTAAAACTGGAGAAGGTTTTATGTGAGCGGCAGGTTTAGAGCAGGGCTTCAGTCCTGCAGAGTTTAGATCCAGCCCTGATCAAACACACCTGAACAAGCTCAATGTCTTCAGGATTACTAAGGCCAGAGACTGTCTTACTATTGGGAGATGAGAGTATTAATGACCACTGGAAAAACATAACGGCTAACTAGAAAAGAAATTACAAGAATGCAGCAAATATAGTTAGTTTTATCTGTCCGAAACACAGTGTATAACTGTATGACAAATCAGGTTTAAGATTTTTTAAATCTACATTTAGCATTAGGCCAAATATACAATATGTTAAAGAGCATTTAATAAACAATTATAACTGGGAAAATTCTTTGTAAATGGCAAGGTAAAGCCAATTAAAACTTTGAAATTAGTAAAATTGAAAACATTGGATGAGAACTGAACTGAGCTGATGATGACATCACTGTTTTCTCCACAGCTGCTTTACAGATGAATTAATCTCACTGCAAAATTGATGGACTTTACACCAAACTGAATCAACAATGACCTGACTTCACCTGAATAATGACTGTTTACTATTGTCTTTTTAGAGCTGCTTTACAGCAGAACTGAATTCTGTTTGCATCACTGAATCATTATTTTATTGTTTATCACTGTCAAGCTGCTTTGAAACAATCTGCATTGTATAAAGTGTTATATAAATAAAGGTGACTTCACTAGTTAACTTTTTCTGCTCATAATAAGAGAGCATTTTCATTATGTATGTTGTTTGTTTATTTTAGAAGACACTTATTTTAAGTAAAATATAAAAATGGTCCAGACTTCAAGAGGTAAACTCTGAACCCCATGCAGTATCTCTTATCAGTAAATGCAATGTAAAAATGTAAAAATAATAACAGCCTGATAAAATATCTGATTTTACCTTTTAATATCCAATTAGGCTGAATTGATGAATGAAATATTTACTTTTCAAAAATACTTTTTAAAATTCTTATTCTAATTAAATCTAATTCTTTTTTTTTTTTTTACAAAGTACCACTGCTGCCCAGATGGAAATATGAATAACATTTCCAAAAAAGTATTGTCTGGACCTCCGCTGGGAAGGGAGCATAGAGACCAGACCTCTTGGAACTTTAACAAAATACCTCTGATCTATAACTATATAGATTTATATCCAAATACACGTCATAATCTTTTTATAGTTACCCCACTCATTAACATTACTTGCGTCACATGTACAATTTTAACCTAAAATTGATGATAAATACTTTAGCCAAATACAATATTGAATCAGAAATATTGTGGTCCCTTGACTTCGCACTCCTTCAGTGAAATTTGTGAAGTTTAGTGGATGCTGTCTGTCGGGTAAATACACATCTTTCTGATCTTTTACTAATGACAGATATACATGATATCACCATCAAATGTAAGTTATCCACACCATAATCAAATTCATTCTGTAAATGGTATAACACAACACATTGGCTTAGGCAAAGTCAATGACAGACCAAATCAGAAGAAGAACACCATGGCAGGCATAAATATAAAGTATCTCCATGCACAACATACAGACTTGTTCATTATCCAAGTCTGGATTTCTCCTTATGTTTTTGTTGAGCTCAATGTAATTTTTGTCTATTGTCAGACAACTTACCTCAGTATCTCCAAATGACACGTTATATTCTTCAGTCCAGTGCAGAGCAGCTTCACTCCTGAATCCTGCAGATTATTATTGCTCATGTTCAGCTCTTTCAGATTGGTATCTGATCCAAGAACTGTAGCCAGAGCTGAACAGCTTCTGTCTGTTAAGCCACAATCATTAAGCCTACAAGGGAAATAAGACTGCAGAATTATTAGATTGAATACAATTGCTAAATGCAAATATTAAATCTATTTTTAACCTTTAGCTAAATATATCTACCTATAGCTTTAATGACAATGAATTACACATTTGAAAGTGCTGGCTCCATAGTCTTGAGATGCGCTACTTAGTCAATTCTGACAAAATCATTGTCCTTTCGTTCAAGTGCTCAACATCAGCAATAACGCTCAATGCTCTAAACACAATGTAAATGGAAACCTTTGATGCTCTTTATAGAGTGCTCACACAAAACATGTATGTGATCATTTGAAAGCAGTCACCTATTAGCAGGTACCACATTGACCCGGTACTTGCTACTACTGCTACTGCAGAAAGGCTGAATTTGTTAAATTTGTAAATTTCAGTTTCGACTTGATACCAAAGTACCGGTACTTTTGACAGCAATCAAAACTAAATAAAACATGCTGTTGTGAATGCTGTAGGTTCTCATGCAGACCCCTGGCTTATACTGCATTAAAATAATTGGTTAGCAAGTTACTGAAATAATATTAGGTTAGACAGCTGATTACCAGTTGATATTCACTCCAAACATTTGAACAGTTAATAACATTAGCTAACTGTAGGCGCGTTTCAATTACCCTTCAATTTGCGCAAATTGAAATTGTGAATTGAAAATACGCCTAATGGAAACGCGTCAATTTCGCAAAAACTCTTATATATCGCAAAAAAGTTTTTACGCTCGCATGAGGTGGTTTTTCAGGCAATTCGAAAAAGGAATATTTCGCAAAACTGGAATGGAAACAGTTTTTTTCGCATTTACAGGTCACATGGCTTATGTAAAAAAGTCAAATGATCATTCTTCAATGTACTATAACCTCCAAGAAACACTTCATACGTGGCCGCTCTCCAGTATAAGGGGTTTTCCCTACCATTAATGCTTAGACAATTTACGCTGCACACGTCTGCGGTGAAGTGTGGCTCTGATACGGCCACTGAAGCTGATCTCGGACACTCTAGTCAATGCTTGTGTTTATTCCAGCCGCGCATGTTTCTGAAGCGGCTCCGCGCTGCTTCTGTAAGGATACACGCATACGCCTCCTTCGATTAAATATAGCCAAAATCCCACCTAAATCCATTGCCATGACTTATCGCGAGAGGAAAAAATTACGTTTTTGTTGCATAACATTGGTTAATAGAAACGCCACCATTTCGCAATACTTTTTTATCGACATTTATAAAATATCACCAAAGTTTTGTGCAAATCTGTGGCAAGAGCCAACACAGGGGGACAATGAAACTCGTTGTTTACTTTGACTTACAGAGCTCTTTTGGAGATTTTGATGACTGCTGATAGTCTAATGAGACACTCGTCTGATTTCTTGAATTTCTGAAGCTCAAACTCCTCCAGCTCCTGCTCTGAGGTCAACAACACAAAGGCCACAGCAGACTACTGGGCAGGTGAAAGGTCAGCAGATGAGAGGCTTCCTTTGCTGAGGTGGGTCTGAATCTCTTTCACCAGAGTTTGATCATTCAGTTACAACGCAAAGGCCAAAGCAGACCACTGGGTAGGTGAAAGATCAGAAGATGTCAGACTTCCTTCTCTAAGGTGGGTCTGAATCTCTTTCACCAGAGTTTGGTCGTTCAGTTCATTCAGACAGTAGAACAGATTGATGGATCTCTCTGGAGACAGATCAGCTTCTAATTTCTGCTTGATGTACTGAACTATTTCCTTGTTGCTCTGGTCATTGCAGTCTTGCTGTGTCAACAGTCCTCTTAAGAGTCGACGATTGGACTGAAGTGACAAACCGAGGAGGAATCGAAGGAAAAGATCCAGGTGTCCACTGTTACTCTCCAGTGCCTTGTCCACTGCAGTCTTGAGCAAATCAAACTTGGTTTTATTTTTGTTTTTCTGTTCTGTAGACTCACGATCAAACACACTTTTCTTGTTGATGTCTAGAAACAGATGTGCATAAAGAGCTGCAATAAACTCTTGAATGCTCAAGTGGACAAAGCAGTACATGGTACCAACAGTGATCCCTGTTTCTTCCTTAAAGATCTGGGTACACATGCCGGAGTACACTGATGCCTTATAGACATCAATACCACAGGCCTCCAGGTCTGTGTCATAGAAGATCACATTGTTTCTTTCCAGCTGTTGAAAGGCCAGTTTCCCCAGTGAAAGGATGGCATCTTTATCCCAGGAAACATCTAGTGTGTATTCTCCATCATATTTTCGGCGGCTCTGCTGGATCTGAAATCTGAGAAAGTGTGTGTACATTTGTGTCAGAGTCTCGGGAGTGTCTTCAGTGTTTGATTCATGCAGTGTTTGGAAGTCACCAGCCTGATTGTTTTTCAGATCATTATTTCTTTTCTCCTCTAAAATGTTCTGGAGAACAATGGCTGAAATCCAGCAGAAGACTGGGATGTGGCACATGATAAAGAGACTCTTTGATTGTTTAATGTGATCAATGATTTCTCTGGCCAGATCCTCATCTGTGAGTCTTTTTCTGAAGTACTCCTCCTTCTGTGCATCACTGAATCCTCGTATCTCTGTCAGCCGGTCGATACAGTCAGGAGGAATCTTACTGGCAGCGGCTGGTCTGGTGGTGATCCAGATGAGAGCAGAAGGAAGCAGATTTCCCTCGATGAGGTTCGTCAGGAGAACATCCAGAGAGGCCGGTGACCATATCTCAGACCACGTCTCATTACCAGCAAAGCTTAAAGGAAGACGACACTCATCCAATCCATCAAGGATGAACAAGACTTTAAAACTATTACTTCTTGTAAGGTCCAGTCCTTTTGTCTCTGAGAAAAACTGAGTTATAAGGTCCATCAGACTTTGGTTTTCTTTCTCCTTTAAGTTCATCTCTCTGAATGGAAGAGGGAATATAAAGCTGATATCCTGATTTTCTTTTCCTTCGGCCCAATCCAGAACAAACTTCTGCACAGAGACTGATGTTCCGATGCCAGCAACTCCTTTTGCCAACACAGTTCTGATCTTCTTGTCTTGTTCAGGTGCTTTAAACAAATGTTTGCATTCAACCTGTTTCTCCTGTGATTCATGACGTCTGGAAGCAACTTCAATCTGTCTGACCTCATGTTCAGTGTTGACCTGTTCACTGTCACCCTGAGTGATATAGAGAGATCTGTGTAGATGTTCTTCAGAAGTGTGGAGTCACCTTGCTTTGCTATTCCTTCAAACACACATTCATACTTCTTCTTTAGGCTACATTTCAGCTGATGAATGAAGAACAGCTCATCTAAACACAGAAAAGACAACAATACAGATATTTGTAATCTTGTTTTATTTCCTGCATCTATAAGTGACAATCTGACAGACGGTGGGTCTCTTACCTTCGAGAGTATCAGCAGCTTCATCTTGCGTCATCTCTCTCAGGAAGCAGAGCGAGAGATCAAGAGCTGCTTCTTTGATACTGCTTCTGTTCTCAATAAAGTCCTTCACAAAGCATTGTGTGTTCTCTTTTTGTAATATTTTCTTAAACCTTTCCAGTTCTTTCTTCAGAAATGTGATTATTTTGCTCTCAAGATCCTAAAGGAAAGTAAGAAAAAGGAGAAACAGAACCACAAAATGTAAGCAAATATTACATCCATACATGGTCAAACCATTTATTCAATCATATTTAAAAAAAATAAAAAATAAAATAAATCAGTTAAAGGACAAACAAAAGTGTTGATTAGCTATAATTTTAAGAAACAAAAATACACATTTTAAGAGCTTCATTTAATGGGCTCTTAAAAGGAAGAGTAAATGATCAAGATTAATTAGGAAATATATTTATATTCTTTTTCTATTAAATAGTTTCGCAGTAAGCTTTTTTTTCAACGATGTATTCGTTTGTTAAGATTAGGGATGAGTACCGAAACCCGGTATTAAAAGTTCCCCGGGGCTAAATTATGAAAGACCGATGTATCGATAAGCTCTGATGTTAACGGTTCTGATATCGGTATTGGAGAAATAAAAAAAATTACACATACATTTATTATTGCTATATAGACATTATCTTGTAAATACTATTTAGCCAGAGTCGCTGTTTTTATATGCAATAATATTAGGACACTAGGACATTTTTCTATGATGCATTTTTGCAATTCATTTTTCAGATGAGAGATTGCGCTCACGCAGAGGAGCTACAGAGCTCACAATATTAAAGCCCTGTTTAACTGTGATGATAAAGGAGAGAAATAAACATTCAAATGTCTGCTTACACTTCAGGCCTGTGGCTGTGATATTAGGCTAATTTTATTGTTGATTTCGATGTTGCTTCAAAGGATCATAAAAAGATGATATGAGGTAAAACTTTTAAAAACTAGCCGCGTTTATCTCAACTTCTTTCCCTTCACAGAGGCACACATTCGTTCCTCCCTAAAACTCAAACTAAACGTCAGAATCAGCACAATCGTTGATTGCTGTAAAATGCCATCTTTACTGTTGCTAATTTGCGGGACATGTTTGATAAAACGCTAAAAGCACATTAATCCGGGTGAGAGACGCTGTTCCCCAGGCTGTGTGCGCGCTCTAAAACAGACAAGCAAAGTACACTTTGGGCTTTGAGTGCGCGTCCAAACGATCACATACACACACAAATATGTCAAAATGCCGATAGTACTCACTTAAACACAGTTTATGTCTTAAGTGGACGTGAACAGCTGATCCGATGTGTCTGTATACAGTCAAGTGAAAAAGTTAGGACACCCTATTGAATTCCATGGTTTTCTGTATCAGGGCATAATAAAAGATTATCTGGTCCTTGGCAGCTCATAAAATTAGGAAAATAAAACCTCAGATGAATAACATCACATGACATATCACACCTTGTCATGATATATTTAACAAAAATAAAGCCAAAATGGAAAAGCCATGTGTGACAAAGTTAGGACACCCTATGATTCAATTGCATGTACAGTAGATTGACTTTTAGCAGCAAAAACTTGAAGTAATCATTTTCTGTATGACTTTGTCAGTCTCTCACATCGTTCTGGAGGAATTCTGGCCCACTCTTCTTTGTAACATTGCTCCAGTTTATTGAGGTTTGTGGACATTTGTTTATGCATATTGTTTGTGCATTTGTTTTATTGTCCCATATTTTTCTAACTGTACTGTCATGAACTTGATCATGTAATATGTTAACTGAGGCCTGTCAAGTCTGCAGTGAAGTTCTTGGGTTGTCTGCCATTCTTCTGAGCGTTACACGGTCTGATGTTGGGGTGAATTTGCTGGGACGTCCACTCCTGTGAGGATTGGTGTCTGCTTTGAATGTCTTCCACTTGTGAATAAACTTCCTCACTGTAGAATGATGGAATTGTTTGATGGAATTGGTCAAATAGTTTGGAAATGGCCGTGCTACTCTTCCCAGATTGATGACAGAAACAATTGCTTCTCTAAGATGATTGCTGATGTCTTTTCTCTTTGGCATTGTGTTAACACACACCTGAAGGCTCCAGACCAGCACACTGCCAACACTTCTGCTTTTATAGAGGGGCTCACACTTGCTGATGATCAGTTAATCAAAGGCATTTGATTAGCAGAGCCTGACTTAACTTCTTAATTCCTATGTTAACAGTAAGGGTGTCCTAACTTTGTCACACATGGCTTTTCCATTTTGGCTTTATTTTTGTTAAACAAATAATGACACGGTGCAATGTGTCTTGTGTTGTTGTTCATCCAATTTATTATTTATGATGTCCTGATATGGAAAACCATGGAATTCAATAAGGTGTCCTAACTTTTTCACATGACTGTATATTAGGGGTGTAACGATTCATCGATATGGATCGATACATCGATACGATGTCTGACAATACAATGCATTGATGCCACGCGTAAAATATAGATATCTGTAGTATAAATAGGCACCTTTATTTTAGCACTGTCCACACTTTCACATAATGTCCATCTAAGCATTACCGCCAACGCGTGCATTCTCGTTCAAACTCACGTATCGGGACTCAATATAAGGACTGCTCGAAGGCACAAGGTGAGCATAAAAGACGTTCGGGATTGTTGGTGGAACAGTCGAGCGCTGTGTGAGAAGTTTTCTGCGCACACATCTGAAGCGCACGCATACAGACTTCCACTTTTTTGTGCCTGGATGAATAAATACAGACAAAATTACTTCAAAATGCGCGGGTGAATATCCTAGTAAACACAGTCGGTTAGGCATATGTCTTAACGTAAATAGTTGAGGAAGAAAAGGCATGTGTATCAGTAGTTAAATCCGTGCTTTCGTTCTTACAGTGAAAGCAAACTAATAATAAATCTAATGCTGTCAAAGAAAAATACAAGTGCTCACTGCTCCTGACTAAATAACCTTTGTAACGTCAAAAGTGATTAATCTATATTTAATTTATACATTGAAGACTATGCACTTATTTTACATTTGATTGTTACATTTCTGTAGCGCACCTGAAAATTTATTTTAGACTGAGCTGAAAAACCTGAAAAGCACTGTTTATTGAACTTGTGTCTTTGTATTTATTTTCTGCTATTGCTTGTAATTTGGTTATCTGTAGAAACGATTTTAGGACTGCGCCCATAGCAGCCAGAATTGTTTTTTCAATTGTTTATTTTCTTTATTATTATTTAAAAAAAGTGTAGGCCTATTTTTTTGTTGTGAATGTCCCAACTGAGGTACAGGATGTGAACATTTCAGATAAAGGTTCATGTTATATATTTTGGTTGCATTTGTGAGTTAATAAAAATGTAGATGGTTGTTTAAAATAGGTATATAATATCATAATATCGATATATCGATC
>NW_015546212.1:5583-9299 GCF_001515605.1 Sinocyclocheilus anshuiensis | reverse complement strand
TAATTTTTTTGAGGTATCGGCAAATATCGTATCGCTGGGTATGAGAATCGATATCGTATCGTATCGTGACGAACCATCTGATTTACACCGCTACTGTATATGCAGTCACCTTCTGACGATTGGGCCATCAACAAAATACAAAGAGAAAATCACTCACAGTTCTTAATCTGAATAACGTTAGCTTTAATAAGCATTAATCTATCAAATTATACAGTGAAAACTATGAAGTGTTATTTTACATTTGCTTATTTTATTAGATTGCTTTTGTAGGCTGTATTACTTATTGGAACAGTAATGTTAGTAGATCTCCATGAAAAAATTCATGCACTGTTTATTTAATTTGTATCTTTGTTTTATTGTATTTGTCAGTTTGTTTTGCTTTATTTCTTTCTTCACGTTCTTACTGTATCTTATGTATATAAAACACTAATGCCTGCACACTGGTGCCTTTACAAACTGATGTTTTATATTAATTTCATTCAATTATATTTATTTTACATTTCAGAATATAAAGAAATGTTAATTAAGCTCTTAATTTGTTTAGTATATAGTATATACCATAGTATATAGTATATATATATAACAAAAAGTACCGATAAGAATACCGTTAAAGTACATAATGTCCATCTAAGCATTACCGCCAACGCGTGCATTCTCGTTCAAACTCACGTATCGGGACTCAATATAAGGACTGCTCGAAGGCACAAGGTGAGCATAAAAGACGTTCGGGATTGTTGGTGGAACAGTCGAGCGCTGTGTGAGAAGTTTTCTGCGCACACATCTGAAGCGCACGCATACAGACTTCCACTTTTTTGTGCCTGGATGAATAAATACAGACAAAATTACTTCAAAATGCGCGGGTGAACGACTATCCTAGTAAACTCAGTTAGTTAGGCATATTATTTAATTTGTATCTTTGTTTTATTGTATTTGTCAGTTTGTTTTGCTTTATTTCTTTCTTCACGTTCTTACTGTATCTTATGTATATAAAACACTAATGCCTGCACACTGGTGCCTTTACAAACTGATGTTTTATATTAATTTCATTCAATTATATTTATTTTACATTTCAGAATATAAAGAAATGTTAATTAAGCTCTTAATTTGTTTAGTATATAGTATATACCATAGTATATAGTATATATATATAACAAAAAGTACCGATAAGAATACCGTTAAAGTACCGGATCGATAAGCAGTATCGGTAAGAGTAGTAATACCACTAAAACCTTAACGATACCCATCCCTAGTTAAGATACAAATATTAAATATTTATGAAAAGTGCTTTTCTTACCTTGAATATCCATTGGAGATTTTCTTTGAAAACCTTGTGGTTCCTGTGAGCCTGAACATCTGAATGTATTGTCTTACATTGAACACTGCTAGTAAATAAAATAAAATACTGTATTTCTAGGTAAAACATTAAAGAAATCTCTTGTAAATATTTTGTTTTAAGAAAGAGAACAATGAAAGGATCAGCTGTTTCAGTTCAATTTTAAAGTGTAGAATCTGTGTACATAATTTTTGTTGCATTGTGGTACAGATTTTAATTAAAGGAAAAAAATAGGTCTGTTATTATAATATTTTCTGTCATATAAACTAATAAAACAGTGGCTAACAGTGGCCTTTTAAGTTTTTTAAAAGCATTGCTCTTTGTGAGAACAAGTATAGTTATATGTCAAATAAAACATACAATGTGAATACTTTGGTAAATATTTAACTATATGACAAACATTCACTGATATATTTTTTGAAACAGAAATCCATGAAATACCTTTTGGCAGATGATGGAGTTTTCTCACTGAAGTTTGGTCCTTCATCTCTTGACTGGTCACTCTTCACAGACACAGAGCTGGACACACGTGATCCTGATCTTACACTAATGACACAGAACACATGAGGGGAAAACACTGACTGTGGCTGTGGAATCTGCACAATAATTGTCCTAAATTTAGCTATTTTGAATATGTATTAATTAATTCTAATAATTTTGTTTTAATCTGTGACTATGTAAAAACATTTAGGTAGTTTAAAAGTTTTAAAAGTAGAATTTGCAAATCTAAATCAATGCATAAGATTTTGCTGTAGAGAGGATAAATCTGAAGCTGGAGCAGTGTTTAAAGTGCCTCAGTGTGACCTGTGTTTCTGTGAGAGACGGATCTCTGTTCCTCACTCCTCTGACATACTGCAGCTGAACTGATCCGCACTGGCTGTGAACACACTCAGCTGCTCAGTGTGACCTGTGTTTCTGTGAGAGACGGATCTCTGTTCCTCACTCCTCTGACATACTGCAGCTGAACTGATCCGCACTGGCTGTGAACACACTCAGCTGCTCAGTGTGACCTGTGTTTCTGTGAGAGACGGATCACCTGTGTTTCTGTGAGAGACGGATCTCTGTTCCTCACTCCTCTGACATACTGCAGCTGAACTGATCCGCACTGGCTGTGAACACACTCAGCTGCTCAGTGTGACCTGTGTTTCTGTGAGAGACGGATCTCTGTTCCTCGTTCCTCTGACATACTGCAGCTGAACTGATCCGCACTGGCTGTGAACACACTCAGCTGCTCAGTGTGACCTGTGTTTCTGTGAGAGACGGATCTCTGTTCCTCGTTCCTCTGACATACTGCAGCTGAACTGATCCGCACTGGCTGTGAACACACTCAGCTGCTCAGTGTGACCTGTGTTTCTGTGAGAGACGGATCTCTGTTCCTCGTTCCTCTGACATACTGCAGCTGAACTGATCCGCACTGGCTGTGAACACACTCAGCTGCTCAGCGTCACCTGTGTTTCTGTGAGAGAAGGATCTCTGTTCCTCGCTCCTCTGACATACTGCAGCTGAACTGATCCGCACTGGCTGTTAACACACTCAGCTGCTCAGTGTGACCTGTGTTTCTGTGAGAGACGGATCTCTGTTCCTCGCTCCTCTGACATACTGCAGCTGAACTGATCCGCACTGGCTGTGAACACACTCAGCTGCTCAGTGTGACCTGTGTTTCTGTGAGAGACGGATCTCTGTTCCTCGCTCCTCTGACATACTGCAGCTGAACTGATCCGCACTGGCTGTGAACACACTCAGCTGCTCAGTGTGACCTGTGTTTCCGTGAGAGACGGATCTCTGTTCCTCGCTCCTCTGACATACTGCAGCTGAACTGATCCGCACTGGCTGTCTCAGCTCTCAGCTGCTCAGTGTGACCTGTGTTTCTGTGAGAGACGGATCTCTGTTCCTCGCTCCTCCTGCAGCTGAACTGATCCGCACTGGCTGTGAACACACTCAGCTGCTCAGTGTGACCTGTGTTTCTGTTAGGGTTAGGGTAGGGTTAGGTATATAGATAAAAATGAGTTTCACCCTCATTAATTCAACCCTCATTAGCATATGCGATCTGATTGGCCAAAGCTTACCTGGCCATATCTGGTGAAGCAGAGGTCCGATGTGCACATAACTGGTATCGTTGGATTCAGCAAGCTGTCGTCTTTCAGGTAGCGTGGATGTATGGAGGAAAGGGTGTTGCTTTCAAATCCAATGTGAACGTACAACAGTCTAAAGTGTGACAAATAGGAAGTCAGTCATCGGTAAAGGCAAAAAATACATCCAAATTAAATAACCTGTGAAATCAATTGTCTTTTTAGCAAGAAGGTATTACAAGCCTGTATAAAAACAGTTTTCCAGCCAGTTTGTGTGAGTGCGTGTGTGTGAGTGTGCACAGGTGAGTGTGTGT
>NW_015546212.1:4630-5214 GCF_001515605.1 Sinocyclocheilus anshuiensis | reverse complement strand
TAGATAGATGGATAGATAGATAGATAGATAGATAGATAGATAGATAGATAGATAGATAGATAGTTTGCGTAGGTCCTGATGTGGTCAGAGTCTCTCGTGGAAGCGAAGTCACGCCCACACCGCATGGATGACACGACAGGTAAACAGTATTTCTTACTGATGTAATTTCAGTTTGACAGCAGTAGGAGTTATAATTGCATGGACTGTGATACATTCAGTTGCTGCCTCATTTGTTACTTAGTCAATCAAATCATCAACTAATTATATCTTTCTTTTCATTCCAATGCACTAAAGATGCACATGAATGCACGCGTTTTTAAATATTTCTAATTACTAAAAAATGAAAGAGAGAGAGAGAGAGAAACATATTTTAAAAAATGGTACTTTTAGACCTTTGCTGTCTGCTGGAGAGGAGCGTATAGGATGTTGAATTAAACCAGTTGTAAAGTTTCCAAGAATCTCTTGTAGTGTTGGTACATCAGAGGGTCTGTAGGCCAAACAGATATCCATTACTGCAGTTCTTCATTTACATGTTAACACGATTCAACAATAAACAAACTTTACACCCCAGTGAATAATTTTTT
>NW_015546212.1:0-726 GCF_001515605.1 Sinocyclocheilus anshuiensis | reverse complement strand
ATAGATAGATAGATAGATAGATAGATAATAGTTTACGTAGTTTACGTAGGTCCTGATGTGGTCAGAGTCTCTCGTGGAAGTGAAGTCACGCCCACACGACACGACAGTCAACTAATGATATCTTTCTTTTCATTCCAATGCAGTAAAGATGCACATGAATGCACGCGTTTTTAAATATTTGTAATTACTAAAAAATGAAAGAGAGAGAGAGAGAGAGAAACATATTTTAAAAAATGGTACTTTTAGACCTTTGCTGTCTGCTGGAGAGGAGCGTATAGGATGTTGAATTAAACCAGTTGTAAAGTTTCCAAGAATCTCTTGTAGTGTTGGTACATCAGAGGGTCTGTAGGCCAAACAGATATCCATTACTGCAGTTCTTCATTTACATGTTAACATGATTCAACAATAAACAAACTTTACACCCCAGTGAATAATTTTTTTCCCACTTGCATTCATTATGTCATAATTTGCTTTCAAATGTTCACACCTGTAGTCAGTTGTAAATAAGAACTCTATTTTTAAAATGATTACATCCACAGAGATGCATTCGCCGGACAGTGGCGTGGACAGCCCTGGGTTCAGTGATGTAAGTACAAAGAAAAATGCTGCATAAAATAAAAGGCTAATAAAATACTTTATATTTATTTTTTAAAATTGCCTTTATTTCTAGGGTTAGGGTTAGGTTAGGTTAGGGTTAGGGTTAGGGTTATAGGGATAAATGCGAAG
>NW_015546211.1:0-2033 GCF_001515605.1 Sinocyclocheilus anshuiensis | reverse complement strand
GAATAGTGAATGAGGGTGTAGGGTGTGATTTCAGACACAGTCTCTCTGTGTCGAATCCGAGGCTGCTTTCTTGAAAACAAAGGTTAGATCTATTACAGTTATTCACCGTATATAGTAAGGAAACTTGCTGTTAATCATTTAACAGGTTTTTACTGTGGCATTTTTACAGTCTTTTACCGTTAAAATCACGATAATTTTTACAGTGTGCAAAAATAGATGTAAATGATGTAAGATATGTTCACAATAAATGTTCTGATAGCATCGCTGTTTGGACATTTATTGGGAGGTTTTTTTTTAATCCAGTGTTTGTTTTCAGTTCTGATTTTAGTTAGATTTTTTTTCCATGAAAACCCACTTCATATTAGCTACACATTCAATGGCACTCTCCTCTAAAACAGTGAATATACAGTTATATGACAGTTACATGTAATTACATTGTTTGCAAATGCATTAAACACATAGAATATAATATAGTCTATGACAAATATGAGAAATTCATTATAGTGTTATATTTGGTCTCCAAATCTTAAGTATCAGTTTAGGGAATATATATATATATATATATTCCAAGTACACAATACATATATGACCACAAAAACTTCATATGCTTTTTTTTTGTTTGTGTTTAGATAAATCGTTCAGAGAGGTTTGACCAAACTGTTAAACTGGGTTATTTCCAAATCATCCAAGCACCCAACTGATTTAGTATTAAATTAGTATTAAATTGTAAAGAACTTACAGATCCATCTTTGCAATCTGATTGGTTGATAACTTTTGACAACGTTTAATTCAGGTGTGAAAAGAATGAATATCTAGCGCATGAGCACAGAGAGATTTGCGAGTGCACAGGACACAGTTTGAGCGCGCACACTTTGAGCTAGAGGAGACACGTTTTAAGTGCGTGCACTCTCTCTGGGCGAGAGCAGCATGTATCTGAGAGCGCGCGTCCGGTTTTGTGGGTGAGCAAAGGAAATCTGCGTGCGAGCGGAGAGATTCGCGCTCGCGCATTATATTTATGTGCTTTCGCACTACAATAATGCGCTCTCGACATTTGTCATTAAAATAACGCCATATTCTTTTTCGTGGCATTATCCCAGTCCCAAATAGTTTTTAGTTTTAGTGTTTGTGCCAAAAATGTGTTGTTTGAGCACTGTGCTGATCTGCTGAAGTAAAAATCTTAGAAAAATCCAAGAAAAGTACAGCGATAGGAAGCAAAGCGCAGAGCAGTAAGCAAGAACATCCGAACAGTAGCGAAGCAAAAAAAAAATTATACACTTATACACTTATTTGTCTAACACACATACTTAGTCTACACTTCAAATTTGCACATAATATGCCTGTACATACAAAACTGTCTATAGTAATATACCTGCACATACAATTGTCAATTTGTATATTGTTATTCCTTATTTACTTGTTCTATTTTTTATTCTTTTATTATCTGTGTTTTTGTCTGCGGAAGCTTCTGTCATGAAAACAAATTCCTCGTATGTGTAAACATACCTGGCAATAAAGCTCATTCTGATTCTGATTCTGATTTCTGCGTGGTGTCGATGTTAGCGTATTTCTAATAAGATCGGTCACAAACACGATCCCTGCACGATCTAATGTGTAGTGTCTTATTCACTCACTGTCATGCACTGTGTGCAACACATTTCTTCTCCCTCTTCATGTTTCGTCCATTTTCTCCACTGCTAAAGAAACTCTTAAGCCTCTTAAAAGTCCTCATCCGTACTCCTATCAATTTTGGAACTTAAGACCTCTTTTAAGGGTTAAGATGCTTTCTGAATTTCTTTTTATTTTTCTAGGATCTTGTCTTTAATTTTTCATGAATACGGGCCCTGGTATTTATCATGTTATGGGTACCTAATAAATGTCCCCACAAGGATAGTAATACCAGTAAATGCTGACCTTGTGGGGACATGTATTAGGTCCCCATGAGGAAACAAGCTTATAAATCATACAGAATGAAAAAAAAATTTTTTTTAATCTACAAATGCAGAATGTTTTCTGTGAGGGGTAGGTTTAGGTGT
>NW_015546210.1:0-690 GCF_001515605.1 Sinocyclocheilus anshuiensis | reverse complement strand
ACAGGCACACTCACTAAACACGCAAACACTCACTAAACACGTGCACTCACTAAACGCGCACACACTCACTACACGCGCACACACACTCACTACACATGCACTCAATACACACGTGCACTCACTAAACACGCACACACACTCACTACACACGCACACACATACACTCACTACACAGGCACACTCACTAAACACGCAAACACTCACTACACATGCGCACTCACTACGCACACACTCACTACACATGCGCACTCACTAAACACGCACACACACTCACTACACACGCACACACATACACTCACTACACAGGCACACTCACTAAACACGCAAACACTCACTACACATGCGCACTCACTACGCACACACTCACTACACATGCGCACTCACTAAACACGCACACACACTCACTACACACGCACACACACTCACTACACAGGCACACACACTAAACACGCACACACACTCACTAAACACGCAAACACACTCACTACACACGCACACACACTCACTACACAGGCACACTCACTAAACACGCACACACACTACACATGCACACACACTCACTACACAGGCACACTCACTAAACACGCAAACACACTCACTACACATGCACACACACTCACTACACAGGCACACTAACTAAACACGCACACACACACTCACTACACAGGCACACTCACTAAACACGCAAAC
>NW_015546209.1:1346-1435 GCF_001515605.1 Sinocyclocheilus anshuiensis | reverse complement strand
CTATCTATCTATCTATCTATCTATCTATCTATCTCTGTCTTTCTGCCTGCCTGTCTGTCTGTCTGTCTATCTATCTATCTCTGTCTTTA
>NW_015546209.1:0-1094 GCF_001515605.1 Sinocyclocheilus anshuiensis | reverse complement strand
TCTATCTATCTCTGTCTGTCTGTCTGTCTCTCTCTCTGTCTGTCTGTCTGTCTGTCTATCTCTGTCTGTCTGTCTGTCTCTCTCTCTGTCTGTCTGTCTGTCTGTCTATCTCTGTCTGTCTGTCTGTCTCTCTCTCTGTCTGTCTGTCTGTCTGTCTATCTCTGTCTGTCTGTCTGTCTCTCTCTCTGTCTGTCTGTCTGTCTGTCTATCTCTGTCTGTCTGTCTGTCTCTCTCTCTGTCTGTCTGTCTGTCTGTCTATCTCTGTCTGTCTGTCTGTCTCTCTCTCTGTCTGTCTGTCTGTCTGTCTCTGTCTGTCTGTCTGTCTATCTGTCTGTGTGTGTATATCTGTCTGTCGTTCTATCTATCTATTACATTTTGTAATATATTTTGGCATTTTAACATTTAAAAATATATATTTCCTTAAGCCATGCTGTTTGCATATATTTAGTATATATTTGAAATGTATTTTAGCCAGAAGGCTAATTTATTTGATGCTGTGCACTAAGCTGATTGGTATCTGGATGTTGTGCAACTTCCTTTCACAACTGATACTATATCATGTGTTTGAGTACAGGTGTGATGTATTGAACACTCAGCACTCAGCACCTGAATTTGTGGTTTTAATGTGGGTTAGATTTACTCTGTAGGCACAAACACACACTTAAGACGTTCATAAAAGAGAAACTAATTCTTCTGGCTGGTCTGTCTGCTCACTTTCTTGTTTAGTTTGATGGAATAATGATTATTCACCCGTGGCTTCAGTTAAACTTAATAGGTTTTAATAAGCTGTTTTGTCTCCAGTCTTTCAATGCATACAATAACATTTAAAAGGATAATAACCTCAGAATGATTCCATGAATACAGCTGCTGTGATTAATGTGTTTGGGTGTGAGGTGATATTACTCATCCCATCGCAGGGGAACATCTGGAACAGGAAATGAACACCGAACCAACAACTAAGCCTGTGCCAATTACTGTCATGCGTGTTTATTGCTTTATATATTTATGCATAACAGGGCAATTATTAACTGAACTAAAACCATACAAAACATTTCTGATACTTTAAACTAAACGTTGAAAGAAATAAAATAAAA
>NW_015546208.1:141509-147249 GCF_001515605.1 Sinocyclocheilus anshuiensis | reverse complement strand
ACACACGACCAAATCCTAATGCTATTTTACGAAATAACAAAACAACGTTTTCGGTTTCCGGTAGTTGGATGTGTGTAAGCTGCGAACACTTGACAGTAAATGTGACGAAGACGAGATTGTTACTCAAACAGTCCTTTGCATTATCTTTTAATAAAATATTCCATTGAATGTCACTAAGACAAATTCTGTAACAGCGTTCATAAATGAATATAAACGTACAAATCTTTATAGAGACAATATGGTCTAACAACACAAACACAAATGATTGTTCTAACTCTTTCACACACCAGACTGATCCTTGGTACAACCCGTCCTCTTCATTCGAGTCGTTTACGTTATATTATCCTAGTTTATATCAGATACTAGATCGTTTCTTAATTATTCTCTTACGTCTACACTCTATTAGGTCTACTCATTTTCTTTTTAGAAATTGATAAAAAATATACAAATAAATAAAAGTTAAATCTTTTAAATGACCGAGTTACCTCGTAATCTTTAAGCAAACTATCTTCCGGTGAAAATTTAAATCTCTTTGGTGGCACATGCGAGGCTAGGTCAATCCCTAACCAGGCCCCCTTCACCCTTCTCCGCTTTTGAGTGCAACGCCCCCATCTCAACAACCAGCCAACGGTCGAAACAAGACCTCTTCCCCAACAATTTATTTCGCTCGAATGTACGACACTATACAGAAGGTCCGTCACTACTTCCTCGTGACTACGGCTACATAGCTATAAGCGAAGAGCGGCCGTTCTCATAAACTCTGCCATTATTGCCTACTTTTCCTAGATTTGCAAACCATGTTGGATAAATCTTATTGATCAAAACGTTATCTACACGAACCGACAGAATCAGCTTCAACGATCCAATTTGTCTGATCCGGCTACAAACGGCTACAACATTATCAATTAGGAGACTAAGTTTATGTCTTGGAACGAATTCTGAAAAAGATGTCTGACACTACTGGCGCTGCTGCGAATAAGCAACTGGAGTGCTTCTGTGCCGCGGGGAAAACGTGTCCTGAAAATGATGTTGTACACTCTACGTTTAAACAACATTACAGAGAGCAAATGATTGATCTTATGCATAAGATCATTGATGATGCGTCCGATCCGAATCATGATCGTACGGGGGATTCCAAGCGTGTAACAAAATTCAAAAATGAAATGGACGTTGTAAGAAGCCTGAAAAATAATCCATGGCCCGATTTGACGAGCTTGTATATAACCGGCAAAGAGTCAATCTGTGTAACTACCAGAAAAATTCTGGATATGATGTCTGAATGTAGAGATGAGATGTACATTGACGAGGTTCTCTGTCTGTGTATGTGTGTAACGGATTTATGTGTGACGCTTGATCAAAAACAGTATGGTTCCATGATATGTGAAATTATTGAGACGCTAGTCAATTTCATATTACACAAAAACATGTTAGCCTGCAGAGATTTTCTTTGCTGGCTAGATAACCTGTAATGTCATCACTATTGTTTGTAACGACAATTTGATCATTTTCTTCACATAATAAAAGGTTGAATCACTTTACTCGTTATTCTTTTCTCCTTGTTCAATTTTGGATTTTAATGATTTTGCATACGCCTTTATCCTAAGCTAATGAGTACGATAGAAGCAACAAGTCTACTGAACCTTTCGTGTCCTCGTCGATACATGGGAAGCGGTGCTGACACGATGATCGTCGTCGCGGGCGATGTGCGATGTGAGTAACAAGTCATGGATAGTCTAACGCAGTACACGTAATTGAATAAAAAGAAAACGAGTAGACCTAATAGAGTGTAGACGTAAGGGAATAATTAAGAAACGATCTAGTATCTGATATAAACTAGGATAATATAACGTAAACGACTCGAATGAAGAGGACGGGTTGAAGCGATATTTTATTAAATCAAGCAAATTCACAGAAATATTGTTCTCTAACATGACAGCAAAAACTAGGAAACAAAGTGCAAGGCCTAGCAATTATGATTAGATAGGGAAATAAGAGTGGTGAAACATACATTTTTAAAGTGTAACCCTATGAAAAACTTTGCGGTTTATATCTCACAACGGCGTGACCATTTACTGTCAAGTGTTCGCAGCTTACACACATCCAACTACCGGAAACCTGCAACTTTATTATAATTATTTAAAAATGCATATAAGCTTCACGCCTGGCACTTGTGTAACTGACTAAAGCTAAACATTTACAGTTGTGAAAAATTAAGAGAATTAAGAGATGTTAAAAATGCTGGCCTCATGTTTTCTTAAAGCCAGACATGACAACGCTTAAAAACTGATGGCCTCATGTTTTTTCAAAGTCAGACATGACAACGCTCAGTTACAGTAGTACCTGTTTCTTGGAACAAAACTAAATGGTGGACGCCTAAAACACTACGACTGAATAAAACGGACTGAATCATCGCTTTCGCTTAAAACAACTGATTTATTAAAGTCATGCTTAGAGACGCGTATAAAGAAAATAGTGTTTCCTGACCATCTTCAACTTTAAGTGTTTTAAATGTACAGATAAATAGTAAGATTGAGGCCTTGTGTCTCGCGACAGCTTCGTAGACAGATCAGAAATGAACACATAGTATTATTTCAATTAATAACGTGTTAACAAACAATGGTTCTTTGTGTGATTTCATAATAAAAGCATCTAAATTGTAAACAATCTATTATCTTTCATATTAAAACGTAATAAAAAATTGTTTAGTAACACACAGTTGTATAAGACACGAACCAAAACATCGCATTAATGTTTTATCAGTCATTTTACACATATTTGGTGTACTATCAATTTTAAGAGCGCATGGTTTATCGTGCATGCAGATTAT
This sequence comes from Sinocyclocheilus anshuiensis, assembly GCF_001515605.1. Classification (NCBI taxonomy): domain Eukaryota; kingdom Metazoa; phylum Chordata; class Actinopteri; order Cypriniformes; family Cyprinidae; genus Sinocyclocheilus; species Sinocyclocheilus anshuiensis. Next base: position 144,422 of record NW_015546208.1, on the reverse strand, counting down.
AGTTCTTAAGCTAATCAATGAGTTTATTAGGATGCTTTATTCTTTCTGTAGACTTATATGCGACCAGAAACATCCTTAACTAAAATGAACGAAAGACAATAATCAGCAATACGCGTTCACACAGATAACGTTATTTGAATGTTTCATTGATATAACATGACAGTGAGTTGTTAGAAAAGAAATGTATACTGACATCACTGCATGATGACTAAAGGAACCGACAAATCGGGTCTTTGAAGCGGTTCATTGACCCAAACTCCCCGAAAGAATCGGTTCACGAAAATTAATCGGACTTTGCATCGCTAACATCGCTACATTGTAAAATCGCAACAGGGAAGGATCGTATACTTCACAAATAGTGCGGAGATGTGAGTCTTTTTATACAGGGTATCTGAGCATGCGTATATTTAGAAGTCCAACATTTTAGACCGCTGCCATGTATGAGTATTCTGGGGTATTGCCCCTGGCGGCCTTGTCTGAAGTCTGAGGTTTATGCTGGGATTTGTAGTTCCCTGACCTAGAAGGCTGTAGCGTTTGAATGAGGTATTAGTTACACGTGTTAAAATTAACATCGTTGTAAAGAAAAAAAAAAAGAATTGTTAACACATATTTAGACTAAACAATTATATTCAAGAATAATAAGATATACCTATGATAAAACAGACTTGACATGTACATGTTGGAACGGATCAGCCATTGTTTTGTTATTTCGTAAAATAGCATTAGGATTTGGTTGTGTGTTCTTGAAATCAAACAACTGTCTTTGTCTTAAGAAAAAAAGACAAACAGTCTCATCTGGTATCTGAATATTCAAAATTATTTTATACAACCATCAGATTATATGTGTGGTCACACATATTGTGATCTGTTCTCACAAACTGTTTAAAATTGTCTACTTATTATCGACCTTAAAACCAATATCTTTCTCACATAGCCCATACAGCGAGAGAGAGAGTGTGAGAGAGAGAATCTGTTAAAATTGTTTATTTATTCTGTTTATTGTTCATCCCATTCCTTCTCGGGAGTTTTAGTCGTGTATAAACTGGCCATGTCTATGTGTTTCACAGCTCTTTTCTGATTTTCCACAGAAGTGCACAGGGTCTATTTATCTAAGCATGCCTTGGAATGCAACCAGACACTCGGACCCCAGATGGGCAAACCCCCCCCCCGGATGTGGGAACGGACCATTAAAATCTTCAAAAACATTCTTCAGGAGTTCATTATTGATTCATCACCGCTCGGACACATACATACAGCTGAACAAAGATCATTTTTCATCCCCAGAGGTCAAAGGTTGACGTCGGAATTTCACATATGTCGGTTTTCACATCTGGATAGGTCACCGGGGTCAACGCAACGTGGGCGGTCACTACGTGGGGGAGGGGGAAAGGTCACAAAGGTCAAAGCCATCAATCAAGTTGACATAAGGTGCCGGGTATCACTACTCGCGGCAACAGTGATAAAGTAGCCCAATTCCACGGGAATATATAATAATAATATATGACATGCAGGAAATCCCCAATATGGACAAAAGCATCCAGCTATGGCTGTAGCTAAAAAAAAGGTCATTTCAGGTAATTTCCATGTAATAAATATAGTATATAAATAATGCAGTGCTAATTGACAACATTTATTAAAATATAGAAACTATTCTGCCTTATTATGTGTTTGTATAAGCCAATCCTAAAATTGTCATTAGGAAAACACAGAAAAAAATATTATAGAATACAAATGATTGGTTATTGTCCAACAGTGTATTTGATTTCTTAGCCAATTAAAAGACATAAGAAAAAATAAAGCCTGTCAATCAGACAAAAGTCAAAAGTTGTTCTTTGTTTTTTTTACATTTCTGTCTGCCTCATTTCTGAAGTGGCTACGCCCCTATGTGTGCAGTACAAAAAACAGTGCATGAATCTTCTTGTGCTTGAATGGTTTAAAGTCATATTAAAATATGCACAAAGGAATCAATAAGAGGAATCAAAATGTTTATTTTATAACAAGTAGACGATTCCTGACCTTAAGCATTCTATTCCAGAATTGGAATAGATTTTGGATTCCCAAGCCTAGGTATGGGTTAACATGTTAAATAAAATGCTCTCTTTTTTGTCCTACCGAAAATGTGCCTGGAGTCCACCTTTGTTATTATTAAAAACTGCACTTTCAATGTGATTTTTAACCATTCAAGTCAAGAAGACTCGCATGCTGTTTTCTCTGCTGCACACACATCCTTGTGTAAGTGTTCTTTATCCTGTTGACTTTCATTCATAGTATTAAGCTAACAAGGAACTATTTTGCAATAAGATGATATCTAAGATTTTTTATTTATTTATTTATTATTATTATTATTATTATTTTTACCTTATTGGAATTGAAATTAGGAATTTACAAGAATTGGAATCATTAAAATTCAAACGATGCCCAACCTTACCCACACCCCACATTATTTTTTACTGGCACATTTGAATTCACACCGTTTTAAATCCTTTCTTTTCTTTTAAACCCTCACTTTACCCTTCTTTGCTTTTGCCCTTCTTAAAAACAACCACATAATCTTATACGTGAATGTACTTTTCAAAATTAGTTATAAAACAGTTGCACCTGGCAACAGGGATAGGTAGTATGTTTGCTTAACATAGCGTCAAACATGACAATTGATGAGACTAATATCATGTTTTGCTCCAAAATCACTATATAACATCAGTCATGTTTGAAACAGTTAGCTTCTGTGGTTCCATGTTGCTTCTTATCACAGTGAGACAGAAAATATATTTGATAAAAGTCTATACTGTGATACAAGCTATGTCAATTAGCATTGCATTGCAATTGTGTGTTTATTGTCTTCCACGTTTCATCAGTCAAAGCGTCTCTTATCTGCATGTTATTCAGCTGTAGTGATATCTGATGCATTTGTCC
>NW_015546208.1:136312-141155 GCF_001515605.1 Sinocyclocheilus anshuiensis | reverse complement strand
CATACCCCACATTATTTTTTACTGGCACCTTTCTATTCACACTGTTTTAAACCCTTTCTTTTCTTTTAAACCTTCACTTACCCTTCTTTGCTTTTGTCCTTCTTAAAAACAACCACACAATCTTATGTGAATGTACTTTTCAAAATTAGTTATAAAACAGTTTTTCCTGGCAACAGGGATAGGTAGTATGCTTGCTTAACATAGCGTCAAACATGACAATTGATGAGACTAATATCATGTTTTGCTCCAAAATCACTATATAACATCAGTCATGTTTGAAACAGTTAGCTTCTGTGGTTCCATGTTGCTTCTTATCACAGTGAGACAGAACATATTCTTTATAAAATTCTATACTGTGATACAAGCTCTGTCAATTAGCATTGCATTGCATTTGTGTGTTTATTGTCTTCCACGTTTTATCAGTCAAAGCGTCTCTATCTGCATGTTATTCAGCTGTAGTGATATCTGATGCATTTGTCCATATAAGGGATTTCCTGGCTCTCACTTGTGAAACAGACATTACAGTACATGAGTGTTAGGGTTAGGGTTAACCCTGCTCCATAATGCTCACATAGTCTCATTTTGGGTAAAAATAGAAAAATAATACTAATGTACTAAGTTTTTCAGCAAACTACTTTTTTACTCTTACTTGAGTCATATTATTTTTCAGTACTTTTACTTGTACTCAAGTAAATTAAGCAGCAATACTTTTACTTAAGTACAATTTCTTAGTAGAAAGTTGATGAACTTGTGAAAGTTTTCACAGAAACCATGAAAAAGAAACCATCAGATGAGGTTGTGCATGTACTGATTTTGAAAAGCAGACAACTGAGAGGAATCATGGACAGGCAACAAAATAAAAAATTGAAAGAAGCTCATGATAGGGAAATTCAAAAGCTGCAAAAGGCTAATGATTCACTAACAGGGAAATTGAGAGTGGTAAATGGAAAGCTCAAAAGTTTGGAGAAGGAGAAGAAAGAGGCTAAAGTAGATGAACAAGTACCTCACGCTAGAGGTCTACACGGGTCCAAAAATTCGCACCCGAACCCCAGTGATGGGCGTGCAGAGTAGAGGTCTACACGGGTCCAAAAATTCGTACCCGAACCCGAAGAGACCCGTAAATGTGCTACACTGAACCGACCCGGACCCGTCTATTATTTTGAAAGTTGGACCCGGGCCCGTGCAGAACCGAGAAATGTCAAAAATGTACTACCCGGAACCGACGCGGACCGTCAATTATTTGAAAGATGGACCCGAACCCGGCCGGGAAGACACAGACCCGACTGGACCCGATCGGCACATATTCCACAGCAAATTGCTATTAATAAGTCGATAAACAAGTTGCGAAAATTAATCTTTTAGTCTTACCTAATGTATCCTTCTCCCTTGTACCTGACTGTGATGCACACAATCCTCCTTGCCAAGAAAGTTCCATCCGTGTTATTCCTCTCTTGCCAATTGAAATGCGTAATCCACTCATTATTCCAGTTTCAAAAGTCCACTTGCTGTCACGGTGACGGATGACAAATGCGACTTTGCAGTTTTGCATTTTTTGTATCTCGAGTCAACTTGCATAATAATTTAGACTGTTTGCCCATTTGGATTATAATAACGATTGCTCGTCCAGTGCCATGGCTGCTGACTTTAGCTTTACTTATTTGCTATCATCTCTGTGCTCTCTGAGCCGAGTCTGAGCAAACATTTTAGATATAACAACAAGACGGTTCATTCATAATATTATTTAAAGAATAATCAATAATAATTCACATCACTCATGAAGGTATCCATTATCACCGTGCGTGTGCATTAACTCCGCCCACCCTGCTTCTGATGACGTTGCTCGGGTTTTTTTTTTTCCACTTTATTTCAAATTACCGACTCACACTTTTCTCATCCTAATTTTACAAGTTGAAAGTTACAAAACAACACACGCACAGCGCTGACTGACTCTGATAACGGCAGGGGGTTCTCCGAGTCCGATCGACTCGGGTATTACACACAATGTTAAACAGACCCGGGACCCGAAGTAATAGATTGGGACCCGACCCGGACCCGGCTGACCATTTAAAATATAGCCCCGAACTCGTACGGATCCCGGGTCGGGTCTCGGGTCCTCCATGTAGACCTCTACCTCACGCTTCAAACCCTAAGTTCAAAAGCCTGTACCCAAATCTTGGAAGATGCTGGAAATAATTCCTCTATTGAGGAAGACTATTCTGAGTGGGCTAAGTGATCAGAAAACAAAAAGAAAAAGTTGCTAAGGCATAGAAGAAAGACAGAAGAAAGACAGAAGAAAGACTGAAGAAAGACTGGATACTACAAATGACCACAAGAAAGAGAAAGAAAACTGTGCTTACATACAAACCATTACAGTCAGAGCAGTTAGTTAGCCTATCCAAATCTCTCAACCCTTATGACAACCCATATGAGACAATGGAACAGCTACAAGAATATTCTGATGTGTATTCATACTCCTTTAAGGACATGTTAATGATGCTAAAGCTTGTCCTGACAAAAACAGACAAACGCAAATTGATCAAATAGCTTGCCAAGCAATTGGATGCCACGCACACTGTTGAAGTGGAAAAGGCTGGCAGAAAGATAATTTCTGAATTTCTGAAAAAGCTGAAGAAAGTCAAAGTTGATTTTGGGCAGATCACATCCATAAAACAAAGCCCAGGCGAAACATTAGAAGACTACTCTTACAGATTTAAGGTTTGGTCAGGACAGAATTGGATGCAGACAGATTGCTGGCACAAAATGCTAACGATGGTCCTTGGTATCAAATGTGGGTGAAAGGATTAGATAAGAGTGTAGCTCACACTCTCAAAATGTTGCAGGGCACTTATGATGACCCTTATTTGTGGCAAGGTAACACCATTGACACTGTTGTTGTACTGTAACTTATTTTTACAAAACAATAAAAGAAATGACGCACACGGATTCCTTGGATTAACAACACTTTAATCCAGACCGAATTCACTTCCCTATCTACCCTTCTCTCTTCTGCGCTCTCCTATCTAATTCTATATCTCCTCCTAGTGTTCAATATTTGTAATAACAACTATGTAAACACAACAACTGTGTCACAGGCTTATTATGGTCACCTTAAGTCTGAAATGACAATTGTTCACCAACTGGCTGCAAGTAACAAAGACAACCCACAACAGGGTAAATTTAGAGCTAAATCAGATGATGAATGCTGTCCCTCCATGCCCTGGGAGGAACATTAACTGTGTTTGACCACCATCCTGATGAGTTTTATGCTACAGCTTTGATTGACGGGTTCAAAATAGATTTCTTAATTGGCATAGGGGCTGAAATGGTAATATCTGATAATAATAATATTGGTATTTTCTGTTACACAGGAGCAGTGTTGGGGAAGCTACTCTGAAACTGTAGCTTGACCAGCTACAAGCTACTCGTAAATTAAAGTAGTTAAGCTACATTCAAGCTCCCTTCTGAAAAAGTAGCTAGCTACATTGAAAGTACTTTCAAATTTTTTTTATATTCTTTTTTTTTTTTACAATTAACATTACAAATAACGAAATAATTATTAATGAAGAATTATAATGAAGTTATAAGTCAAATATAATGAAGTTATAAGTAAAATATTTGGGGTTTAAAACAACATACTGTATGCATGATTTCAAAGAGCAACTCACCATTGTGGCCTGTAAAGAAACCAAATGGCAAATGGAGGCTGACAATTGACTACAGAGTCAACAGATATGATAGACATCACTACTGGCTGACCCTTCTAATATTTTCTCCGGTGTACCAGCTGATGCTACAGTTTTCCTATAAGACATATTTCAGTACCCTTTCATGAATCATGTCAGGATTGGTTAGCTTTCACATGCAAAAGAGCTTCATAATAGTTCCACTGTTTACCATCTAAAACAACATTAGACAAATGGAACAAACAGTCAACTATAGTTCAGTATATGAACAACATCTGACGAGAATGAACACACGAGAGACATGGAAACATTGCTCGACTTGTTGCCCGCTGATGGCCACATAGTTAGTCGAAACAAAGCTTTGTGTACAAAAACTTCAGTTGTTTTTCTGAGACAAGTGATATCGGCCCAAGGCAGAATCTTTTTGCAAAGTCATACAACTGCACTAGACAACCTAAAGTTATCCACAACAATACATGAGCTCAAATCAGTATTGGGTGTTTAACTTCTGTCACCTGTGGGTGAAAAATTACGCACAGAGCAGTCTAAAATACATTGATTTGAAACATGCAGACATAAACCTCATGAATGCCAACCTCAGTCTGATGGTGTTTGGGCCTAAATGGGGAGGGCCATACCAAATTCTCCTAATCACACCGATAGCACTTAAAATACACGGACATAGCCGTGCTGTGTTAAGTGTTGGTGCAGACCCGGTGGAGTAAGAGCTCAGGAACAGAACGTCCTCCTTTAATCAGGGAGGGGCCAACCCCTCGAGTGAAGATATCTACTCACTTGCTGCCACCATTAGCTTGCTCGCTGACAAGTTTAAAGACTGATAAGGGGAAGAGAGAAATAAGAACAGCCCTTACCAACTCAATATTGCACACTGCTTTCCTGCTTTGTATTTTTTCTGTTTATTCACAGGAGCAGACACATGCCTACTGTGTTTGAACATCAGGGGCCTCATTTATAAAATGTTACGTATAAACCATTCTAAATTTGTTCTAAGATCATTTCTCAAAAGTGCCTAAGTGCGATTCAGAGAAAACGAACGTGCGCACAAAAACACGCGCGTACGCCTCTCTTCCAGATGTGACATTTATAAATCACAAATGATCTTGAAATTGTGCGCAGCTGACTGGTGTCAGATCTCCGCC
>NW_015546208.1:133053-136127 GCF_001515605.1 Sinocyclocheilus anshuiensis | reverse complement strand
TAATTATAATAGTAATTATAAAACAATTAGGTTTCCAAAAGTAAGAATAAACTATGAATTCAAGTAAAATTTTCAGTCATGTTATAAAAAGTGAGCCATCCTACTTTTAAAATCACTTGCTATGACAACTAATAAAATGTTTAGTATCACGAAATTCTTGAAAAACTTTTAAAAAATATTACTGAAAGAGAAATTGGACGTTTCATATCATAATAAAATACATTATTATACGATTATGGTCTCCGGTCTGAAAAAACCTTCATGTGATTTGGCATTTCTTTATATTTACACAGTTTACTAATGCTGCTTAAATGTGTCGGAGATGCGTTTATGCATTTTTTTTCTATTTTACGCATTAGTAGTAGGCTAAAACAAGACGTCGCAAGTTTTCTTGTAAAATAAAAAAATTTAAAAACAAACAATAAACTGTGTACAGAAAGCGAGTAAAGAACTCTCAACATTAGGCTACTAAAAAGGTCAGTTTAATCTCGCAAAAACTCCCATTAATAAAAAATCGGACTACACTGCACAATTAATCTCTTACACTGCATCTTTGTTGTTTATGATGAATTCGGTGCTTTTATTATTATTGCAGCTTAGATGTTTAAATAGCTGCAGTACTCAGACTTTGCCACAAGGAAAAGTGCATACGTCTGCTCAGACCCTGACGTGACGGTAAGTACTTTTCCACGTCAAAGACCGTTTTTATAAATATGAACGTTGCCGTGGATTTTAGCGTACGCACACTCTAAGATCAAATCTGTGCGTACTCACATTTTATAAATGAGGCCCCTGGTGAAGGTGACGTCTATCGACTAGTAATGTGGGCAGCCAAACACTGCTTCCTGCCATGGGGACCATTCCTGTGCGACCTGCTGATCTGGAGACAATGTTGAGCCTATCCAATCTCTAACCTAACCTAAACCTAACCAAACCATACAAATCACCAACGGGGAAGTTGTTTGTACAGAACTTCCATTTCTGTGCCATAATGTGGCATTTTCACTGTTTATTTTATGTAGAATTTGTATTAATCTGGAAAGAAACAACATAATGAAAGATGACATCATAATGAGAATAAAGTGGTAATTTGTTAATCACTTAACTGTTGAAAGACAACAGTCAAAGACACATTCTCCTAACTGACGCTGGTACGACAGAAGAGACCTGATCTTTCAAACAACATGTAAAAGGGAAGAGTACAGCCTGATCACCCAAACTTTTCAATGTATGTTTTTGATGATTATGAAAGTTGGCTTGCATTTAATCAGTATGCTTAAAGGGGGGGAATGTGAGATCATATATGTTTTTAATACTTCCAGTCTTTATTCTTCTAATACTGTGTAACATACAATCGTAGTTGTATATGCAAGGCTGAACTACCTCCTATGTGTCTGTTAAAAACTGATAAACAAGTTCATGGTGCACCCGGGGACTGGGAAGTATGCCAATGCTTGGGCAGACAGAGAGGGAGATATATGTAGTTGTGATTTCTGTGTTCGGGGCCATTCTTTCGCCACTTCTGATCTGATACTTGACTAGTAAGTAAGATTATTAAAAAGACTCTTCATCTCCATCCCAGACTCCCTGACTCTTCATTCCTGATGTAACCTCATTCATGATCCAACATTATATTCTCATAAACTGATGTAGATGCCTCTCACTTAAAACGATTCCATGCAATGCTGCAAGGCTTTTGAAAATGTCTCTATAACTCATTCCCAACTAAAAATAAAACCCAATTAAAGTGTCTCTGTCCATAATATAACATAACAGCAGCAACATGTTTGAGAACACGGACAGGAAGTAGAATGTATTATTATTTTGTGTGCACGATTTACTTAAACCGAGGAAACTAATTATTATATCGAGCATACAATTTATTTAAAATGAGGGAACGAATTAGTAAATTGTGCGCACGATTTACTTTTTTTCCCTACATGTCATGTGCGGGGCTCTTTAGCAATCGGTGAGCTACTGCTACCTGTTGCTATTTTTACCGCAACACAACTCAATAAAATGCTGATGCAATGACCACAGCTAATGAAAGAGCTTACAGGTGGCGATGGATATAAGTGTAGGCTTACACCAAATGCTGTACCATCGATTTTTCCCCACAAAGAGTCTAAACGCCCTCGGATATCGAGTGAAATCCACGCTGAGAAATTCCTTCAGTGGCCGCGTCGGCATCTTTACCTTCTGCCAGGATGGCATCTAGCGTTTCTGGTCTCTGCCGTCTGTAAGCTCTTTCAGTAGCTGTGGTCTACTAAAAGCCTTAAAATGGCTAGGAAAGCAGTGAAGACTACATCGCTTCTCTTGTTGCCCTTCGACTGAAAATTTCAACCAAAAGCAGCACACATTTTACAACCAAAAATGTGGCATCGTATCAGTATTTATTTTGGAGCTGTGTTGCGGTAAAAATAGCAACAGGCAGCACCAGTAGCTCACCAAGTGCCACCATTTCACGTCATCGAAATAATGGAGCCACCAGAGTCCAAAATATGCATTAAATGTTTTCTCCTACATATTTCAGTAAGAGACATCACTTACATTATATTAAGCCATACACATCTTAATACCCAGGATGAGGAGCATTGACAACTTATCAAATTATTAACCAGTCACAGGACAAGCGGAGATAGAGAGTCCTGAATAATGAACATTTTCAGTGATATGGGATCAACTGCAGATCCGTCATAATTTACATGCACAGCCTCTGATTCTGTTAAAATAGTGGTCTTTCCCAAACCCATCATCGCTCAAGCTCTGGATATATGGTGCGTAATGCTGCCACTGAGGCTCGTTTGAGAGCACACCAGTTCCAGGACAAAGTTAACGATCACCACTGCGCTCCACGCTGAAGGGTGTAGGGAACCAAAAAAACTTCTGGAACACACTTCTGCATCATCTTCCTGAGCTAATTATCCTGCAATCGTACCTGTGCAAAGAATCATGGGAGTGAAGTTTTTACAAGATGAGCGAGCTGAGATTTGAGCTGAACGGCGGTTCCCTTTCAGTCGGTCACTCCCGACGTCACGTCGGCTGACCGACGAAATTGGGATCTCGCTTAGAGC
>NW_015546208.1:116998-130033 GCF_001515605.1 Sinocyclocheilus anshuiensis | reverse complement strand
GTCACGTCCCGTCGCCACAGCTCCTGTACCACCGCTGAGCGGCCGGGTCACCGGCTCGGCTCCTCAGCGAAAACCTGAATATGCGTTGCATCTGCTGCCTACTTATACTCACGCTGTGATCAGCAGCAGCTGGATGCAATAATCGCATGCCAATGTGCATTGGCTCGTTTAGTTTACACTCGAAGTGGATTGGTCTCTCTAAGCGAGATCCCAATTTCGTCGGTCAGCCGACGTGACGTCTCCGTTCCCTCCTTCAGGGAACGAGGGTTACATACGTAACCGAGACGTTCCTTTAGCAGACCTGTGCTGAGCACGACTCTGATGAGTCTAATATCGTGAAATAAGTCTTCGCTTGCACTGCTTGCATATGCAGTGTTCTTGATTCTGGTGACCTGATGGGTTTTCTGGTAACATCTGAAGGGGTTTGAAGAGGGAATACATATTTTGACATTTCCATGACTGTGTGATACATGTAATTTCACCAAACATCACTGTTAGTCTCTATTTACCAGGTCAGAAACGCTCTGCCTGAGCACTCAATCAAAAGCCTGTGCTATATTTATCTGACTTTACAAGAGTTCAAAGGAAATCATCACCACCCTTTGATGCATTCGTGCTTCAGTAGAAATGAGTTATTTTTCAGCATTTTCTACATGATTGCCTTTGCTATTTCTCAGTGTAAACACTGACTGTCTTTGCTTTAAAGTCATTCTGTCTGGATGATGTTTCTTGACGTGATGTTACAGATGTTGTGTTTAAAATGTGAACAGGAGATAAAAGAAAGGAAAATAGGAAATCTGGAGTCCTTTATAAAATATGTAAGTGTGGAAAATGAACACAATTTAATGGTGCTGCACAATGATTGTCAAAATGTTAGTTTTATAAACTAGGGATGCAACAATAGAGTTAGCCCACGGTTCAATACATAGCTCGGTTTTTCAACCATGGTTTTCGGTTCGGTTGAGTGTTTTTACGATTTAAAATGTGTTTTTTTAAACAAATTTACTAAAAACTAAAAACAAACAAAAAAAACTAAAAAGTAATATTAAAGTAATAGAAATTATGATGCTCCAAGAAATCCCTAATATATATAAAGAGAGAGAGAGAGAGAAAACATTAAAGGGGGTTTTCCTGTAAATCATATTCTTAAACGACAAAAGATTTATTGCATTTTTCTTTTTCATCCCTTTGAGGGCTTTTGTATAAGAAATAAACTCATTATAAAATGCACAAAACGTTGGTTTTACCTTCAAGGACTTAGATTTGTGTATATACATTTTTCCCAGCAGAAGGATGTTATTAACCAGAAAGTCATCTTTGGTATCGTTCATTACAAATCCATAGATACTGTCCTTCACAGTGAAGTTTCTAAGGTGAGGTATCTTTGGGTAAAGCCAGTCATGAATATCAGACCATAAAGCATCCACACTACAGTGAAAAAACAGATGATCCGAGATTTCAATATAATCACAAAATATACATTTATTAGAATCAAATGCAAATCTAAGTCGTAAATATTCACTGGATGGATATTATCCACTTTGAAATTTGGGAGATAAAGGCAGTTTTAAATATTTGGTTCTAAGTATGTGAATGATATCTTTTGAAAAAAATTATGTGAAATTGAGTTTCTATAGGATAAGAAATGTTGTTCAACGTATTTCTAATAATTTAGTTTGAAAGTTGACTTTCTTTGTAATCACAACCTTCAGTTGAAAGTGGTGGGAGATGTGGGGTCATGGGGATAGAATAAGAGAGAATTTCTTTAATCAGGCAGACGATGGCTTTAGTAATAGATTGCAAATTTGGCCCCATTGCAAATTCAATTATATTTAACACAAAAATGATCATGTGAAATAATACCACTATTACTATCAATTAAACTGGACACTGACCAAATAGCTTTCTCCATCCACTCCTTATCATACAGTGATTTATTTCTAACTGTAATATATCTATTATTCCATAGTGGTGTGTGTTACAGAGGAGGCTCCCTTACCGCCTCCTCCACACCACCAGAGGGAACCGTCTCCCGAATATTAGACATTCCCATTCGGACTCCAAATCCCATCACCCCTCATGCCTGGGACTGATTAATCATCCACACCTGCACCTCATATACACACACACATATAAACCACTCACACACACGGACTCTCTGCAAAGTCTTGATTTGCCCTGGCTGTCATTTCCGAGCGTTATACCCGTGTTTGATTTTCTGTGCATCTGTTATTGGACTGTTTCCCGTTACTCTGATTGTTATCTGCCTGCCCCGACTTGGATTGTTTCCCCTGGACTCTGATTGCTTGCCGCCTGCCCCGATCTCTCGCCTGGTACTCGACTCTGTCTCAGCCTTGTCTCTGCTGTTCTACCTTGCCGGTATTTGACCTTGTATTGTCTGACCATTCTAATAAAAGCTGCAAATGGATCCACACGCTTCTGACTCGTCACAACAGAAGACTTAGCCACACAGCAATCCAGCAGCGGTCGTGCAACTATCTTCAGAGCTAGCGGCAAAGGCTTCACAGCTCGCTATGCACCAACACCAGCTCAACCGGCTTACCCTCTGACAACCATGACCAAACGTCACGCCGCCAGATTGATTTGGTCACCAGAGTCACGGCAAGCATTCAACGAACTAAAGACTCGGTTCACTTCCGCACCCATCCTTCGACACCCCGACCCAGAGAGCGAGTTCATAGTGGAGGTCGACGCCTCTAACACAGGGGTAGGGGCTATACTGTCTCAACGTCATGGCACACCAGCAAAGATGTATCCGTGTGCCTTTTTTTCCCGCAAACTCACAGCCGCGGAACGGAATTACGAAGTGGGCAACTGCGAACTTCTCGCTATAAAGTTAGCGCTTGAGGAATGGCGTCATTGGCTGGAGGGAGCTGCTCTTCCATTCATCGTTCTCACGGATCATAAAAATCTTGAGTATCTGCGCTCAGCTAAACGTCTAAACCCCCGACAGGCCAGGTGGGCATTGTTCTTCACGAGGTTTCGGTTCACGGTGACATACCGGCCAGGCACCAAGAATACCAAGGCTGACGCTCTCTCTCGCCAAACTGAGGAAACGAGCCATCCCATCTCCCACGACAATATAATTCCCGACAAATTACTCTTGGCACCAGTACAATGGGATATCATGACAGAAATTGAACATCTTAATCTTCAAAATCCGCTACCTCCTGAATGCCCGGCAAACCTCACCTATGTCCCTGAAGCCCTTCTACCTTCAGTCACAGATTGGTTGCAACACAGCGAGGAGGTCTGGGACCGGGCACATACTCACCTACTTCATGCCGTAAGGTGTCAAGAACAACAAGCCAACCGACATCGACGTCCCAGTCCCGAGTACACCCCAGGCCAGTGGGTGTGGCTCTCAACCAAGTATCTACGCCTCGGTAGATCAGAGTTTTTTTACTCAGAGTAAAAAAACTCAGTCCCAGGTATGTTGGTCCCTTCAAAATTTCTAGACAAATATCTCCAGTATCATTTCGTTTGGAATTCCTGGTTGATGGCGAGGAGGCGTATCGAGTGCACGAGTTGCTAGACTCCAGACGCCGGGGCGGTACCCTCCAGTATCTGGTCGATTGGGAGGGGTTCGGTCCGGAGGAGCGATCTTGGGTCAACACTGGAGATATCCTGGACCCCACACTCACTGAGGAGTTTCACAGAACGCATCCGGAGAAACCGGCCCCTCGAGCCCGTGGGAGACCCCGGCGTCGTGTTCTTCCTCGCGTCGGGAGCTGCTCGCAGGGGGAGGGCTCTGTTACAGAGGAGGCTCCCTTACTGCCTCCTCCGCACCACCAGAGGGAACCGTCTCCCGAATATTAGACATTCCCATTCGGACTCCAAATCCCGTCACCCCTCATGGGACTGATTAATCATCCACACCTGCACCTCATATACACACACACATATAAACCACTCACACACACAGACTCTCTGCGAAGTCTTGATTTGCCCTGGCTGTCATTTCCGAGCGTTATACCTGTGTTTGATTTTCTGTGCATCTGTTATTGGACTGTTTCCCATTACTCTGATTGTTATCTGCCTGCCCCGACTTGGATTGTTTCCCCTGGACTCTGATTGCTTGCCACCTGCCCCGATCTCTCGCCTGGTACTCGACTCTGTCTCAGCCTTGTCTCTGCTGTTCTACCTTGCCGGTATTTGACCTTGTATTGTCTGACCATTCTAATAAAAGCTGCAAATGGGTCCACACGCTTCTGACTCGTCACAACAGTGTGAAGTTATGATTATATAAAATCCTCCAGTATAACATGACCTGTTGGTCAACTGGGATAATTTAATTGGGAGACGTTGAACAGTAAAAATCTCAGTAAAAACTCTATTCCTCCTAATTTCTTTAATAATTCTCTGGGAATATGAAACCAAAAATTGTTGTTGTTTACAAAGGATTTCAACCAATTTATTTTAGGGTCCCACTTATAGAATCAAAATCAATGGCTTGTAAACCTCCAACTCTAAAATCTTTTGTCATTTCTACTCTTTTCATAAAATTTTTCTTTTTCCAGATGTAACCAAAGTTAACCTGATTGATTTTTTTAATGGCTGTATTTGAAATAATTAAACTGGCATTAATTCACACTTGCTCAAATTTATTTTTACACCGGAGGCTTTGGAGAAGGTGTGAATTGTTTGTAATATTTTGGGGACCTCCATTAGCTGCTTCATAAAGATGGTAGTATCATCTGCAAACTGACTGATGATTACTGGCAAGCCAAGTACCTCTTATGGAGCTATGTTTGAGTTTTTGATAACGATAGAAAGCATTTCTGTGGTTATAATAAAAAGAAATGGGGAAATAGCGCGATTGATGGGGAATCTGGGTGACGTACCTCCTGTTAAAGAAACGGAACTATTCAAATTTTCATAAAGAGATTTTAACATGCTTCGAAATTTATCTCCAAAACAAAAATATTAAACAAACATTCAGAAGTCAATAAAGAGAATACAACCATCATCTAAAGTTATCTAAAATGTTGGGGTCCTTATCAGGTTTGGGAATTAAAGTTAATATACCTTGTTTCATAGTGAGAGGGAATGTCTGTAAAGTTGCTTTGCAACGATTTGTATCGTAAAAAGCGCTATACAAATAAACTTGAATTGAATTGAATTGAATGTCAGTCTCAGTTGCTTCTTTTAACATAAGCAGAAACGGCTCTTTTAATAAGATCCAAAAGTGTTTATAGAAATTGGCAGTAAGGCCATCACTCCCTGGATATTTGTCTAAAGACAGATTACCTACTGCTTTATCCAACTCATCAGAAGTAATATCAGCGTCACAGCGCTACAAAATCATCATCTATATGAGGAATCAGATCTTTAACATGGTTGAGAAAGGATGTTGCATTGTCCAAGGAAAAGTTATTATATAAGTAAAGAAAATTAAAAAAACAGAATCACTGAGTTGGAAAAAGGATAACCCCCTCCTAAAAATGACTTGTAAACTCAATCAGGTGCAGCTCATCACCTTCTCAATGACACACAAAGCCATTTGACTTTCAGCTGTAAAAAGCTGTGATCATTTTGATCAGCTCGGCATGAAAAGAGCTTTCCTGGAGCATTTCAGTCCTTGCTAGTGCAACTGAAGCAAACAGTCAACTATGGGTGGCAAGGCACTGTGAAAAGATCTAGTTGTGGACAGGCACAAGTCAGGAGATGAATACAAAAACATTTCAAAGTCTTTATCAGTGAAGTCTATTATTAAGAAATGGAAGGTATTTGGTACAACACAGAGTCTCCCTGGATCAGGACGTCGCTCCAAACTGATGAAAGAGCCGGAGGAATCTGTTCAGAGAGGTACGGTGACCAAGAAGTGCAAAGCAAATCACAATTCTGAAAACAAAATAACAAATTACAAACGCAAATGCAAGTCTAAAAAACAAAATAAGTCAGAAAACACAACGACAAATCCGAAAACAAATTAACAAGTCAGAAAACACAACGATAGAATCCATTGCTAATACGAGATTTGAAAAGGGAGGGAAAAAAAAAGTTCGGCAAAAGGTGGGATCGAACCCGGGTCGATCGCGTCAAAAAGCCAAGGGCACGCACTTATCCATCTGCGCCACTGGAGCTGATGATTTATGGCCACTTTTAAAAAAAGTGAAGTGACGTGACATGTGGCCAAGTATGGTGACCCATACTTGGAATTAGTGCTCTGCATTTAACCCATCCAAAATGCACACACACAGCAGTGAACACACACACACACCGTGAACACACACCCGGAGCAGTGGGCAGCCATTTATGCTGCGGCGCCCGGGGAGCAGTTGGGGGTTCGGTGCCTTGCTCAAGAGCACCTCAGTCGTGGTATTGAAGGTGGAAGAGAGCGCTGTACATTCACCTACAATCCCTGCCGGTACGAGACTCGAACCCACAGTGAGTCCGACTCTCTAACCATTAGACCACGACTTCCCCCTTTTAACTAAATGTAAAAACTGATTAGTTTAAATGAGCTATTAAAGTAGCTCATTTAAACTTAGCTACTTTAATACCATCTCCGAACTTTCTACCACGACTCTGCTGTTCTTCCCTGTATACGTTGATTGACAGATGTCTCATCCAGTCAGCGGTAAGTAATCCCAAACCAATGGCGCTGTCTGAAACTATACCTACCTCTTCTGGTTTGTCTGATTTGTCGTTGTGTTTTCTGACTTGTTAATTTGTTTTCGGATTTGTCGTTGTGTTTTCTGACTTGTTATAATGTTTTCTGAATTGTTGTTGTGCTTTCTGAATTATTTTGTTTTTTAGACTTGGATTTGCGTTTGTAATTTGTTATTTTGTTTTCAGAATTGTGATTTGCTTTGCACTTCACGGCCACCATAGAGAGGAGACCGAGAGCTACAGCAACTCTGAAGCAGCTGCAGCAGTTTATGACAAAGAGTAACTCTTCGGGGACTGAAGCCCTCTCCTCTTTGACACTTTCGCCACACCATACTCAGCTCACCCTCAGCCGCATGGGAGTTGAGCTCTACGTCCGGGGCAATCCTCTGTTCAGTCACTCGGCATTGCGCTGGCTCATAGATCGCGGCGGGAATTGGCTATCCATCATCGGTGGGCTCGGGCTTTAGCTCCGCACAGCGGGGAGATGGTGGGCTGGGCTCTGGGTCTGGGTCGGATCTGGCGAGATCATCCTCGGGAGTGACGATGAGAGGCAATCCATTTCTCACCAGAATCCACTCCACAAACGCAGGGAAATCCGCTCGAGGACCATCTTAGGACGACGGTGCTCTGCACGCGGTGTATAAACTTGCATCGTAGAACACACAGAGCGCGTCGTCCGGGTAGCTGGTGGTGCTTGCTAGCAGCTGGAACAGTCTCGTATGGTCCTCAAGCAATCTCTCCCCCTGCTCCAGCAGGAGGAGGAGAAATTCCGGGCGAAGGAGGACATCCATGAGGGAAACACAATGGAAACAAAAACACTGAGAAGAACGAGAAAACAAACAGAGGGGAAAACACAGAGGTAACTGTTTTTTGTCGGTTCTTCTGTCACAATCTGTGATGGCGAGGAACGATGGAGATGAGGAATAAACGAAACAGTCTTTAATTCATGGAACACAGGGTACATCAACACTGGAGACAGCAAGAAACACATCAACGTAACGAGTAGAACAGACAGAGACAGACTGCACAGACTAGGATTTAAATACAGGGGACGATTGGCGAAACACAGGTGTATGGGTTGACTAATCAATAAAACGAGGACAGGAACATGACCAAATAAGGGAACAGAAACAGGGGCAAAACATGACACAGACAGTCCATGATCCTGACAGTAGCAAGGTTTTTTTAATGATTTTATCCTAAATCATATAATAAATAAAAAAGAAAACAGATAGAATAGAAAAAGAATAGAGCAAGCTAGGCCTTTTTTGCTTTTGTTAATTGTATAATAAATAAAAAGAAAACAAATAGATAGAATACAAAAAGATTAGAGAAACAAGTGTGGTTTTTTTTTAGTAAACAAATAGAGTGCAACTCTAAAAGGGGCAATTTTTTAATAGAATAGAATTAGAATAGAGAGTGCTAGAGTTAGAGGGTAAAATAAAGATGGAAGAGATGTGTTTTTAGCCGATTCTTGAAGATGGCTAAGGACTCAGCTGCTCAGATTGAGTTGGGCAGGTCATTCCACCAGGAGGGAACAGTTTTGTGAAAAGCTGGAAAAGCAAGAAAGTGATTTTGTGCTTCTTTGGGATGGCACAATAAAGCGACGTCCACTTGCAGAACGCAAGCTTCTCGAGGCACATAATTCTGAAGTAATGAATTTAGGTAAAGGGGTGCAGAGCCAGTGGTGGTTTTGTAGGCAAACATTAATGTCTTGAATTTAATGCGAGCAGCTACTGGTAGCCAGTGCATATTGTTGAACAGATGTGTGACGTGCATTCTTTTCAGCTCGTTAAAGATTAATCTTGCTGCCGCGTTCTGGATTCATTGTAAAGGTTTGATAGAAGTGGCTGGAAGACCTGCCAAGAGAGCATTGCAATAGTCCAGCCTGGACAGAACAAGAGCTTGAACAAGGAGTTGTGAAGCATGTTCCAAAAGAAAGGGCCTGATCTTCCTGGTAGGACCAAGTAGTTTTAGCAATGAGGTCTGAGAAAATCAGCTGATCAACAATCATAACTCTAAGGTTTCTGGCTGTTTTTGAAGGAGTTATGGTTGATGTGCCTAACTGGACGGTGAAATTGTGATGAAACAGTGGGTTTGATGGAACCACAAGCAGTTCTGTCTTGGCAAGGTTAAGTTGAAGGTGATGGTCCTTCATCCAGCAAGAAATATCTGTTAGACAAGCTGAGATGCGAGCAGCTATCGTCGGATCATCAGGATAGAATGAGAGGTAGAGTTGAGTGTCATCAGCATAGCAGTGATATGAAAAGCCATGTTTCTGAATGACAGAACCTAGTGATGCCATGTAGACAGAGAAGAGAAGTGGTCCAAGAACTGAGCCCTGAGGCACCCCAGTAGTTAGATGTTGCGACTTGGACACCTCACCTCTCCTTGAAGGACCTAGGATACTCTTCTACACCCACTGTACCTTGTGTGCTCCTAAGTGATTCTCTGTCCGTTAATGTATCCAGCACCACATCTGCAGTACGCCCGTTTCCCAGCATCTCTTGCTTGATTTATCTTTGGCCACATTGCAGTTCGGGTCTCCCTGCCAGCTCTCCAGACGTCCTCGATGAAGCTGATATGAAGCTCTTTGCAGATCGCGTGATCCTTGCTCTTTCTCCACAACGCATCTCGGTGTATTCTCTGAGTGAACTGAACGATGACGTGCCTTGTTTTGCTTTTGTCACGTCTACCTTTTCGATGAACTGAGTCCACAGTGTGGTTGATGCTCGAGGACCCTGATGGGGAGATCTTCACCAATAAATCAGCAACCGCCTCACGTATGTCTTCACCTTCCTTTTCTTTTAGACCACGAATCCTAAGATTCCACCGGCGTTTGTATCGTCCAAACTCTAAGACATGTTCCATTAACTCTGCGTTGTTTTTCTTTAAAGCCGATACTTTGCGAACAGAAGATTGTATCAGAGTTTTGCAGTCTTTGATTTCTGGCACGCTGAACTCGACTGTCTTGGCTTTGTTAGTTAAAATGATGGAGTTCTGCTGTAGCTGGGTGCCCAGTGTAACCGCCTTATCAGTAGCTGCGTTTACATGGACCCTAATAATCCGATCGTAATAGGACTAGGAGCACAATCAGAATAAAAAAGCCACATGTAAACACATCAATCGGATTGAACTGGACAGATCCGATTAAAATTTCAATCGGATTGTAAGGGGTGGTTTATTCATTTTGTAATCTGAGTGAAAGGACAATGACGTATAACACACAAAACAAGCTGTTCTTCCTGGTGAATAAAGTGTCATAAATGAGTTTCCCATCATTCTAAAATTCTGCTTTCACTGAGCGTCTGTGAAGTGGAGCAGGACAACGTCCACCAGTCCTTGTTTAAGACTATCATCCACAGACGACTGGTTTTGGGTGCAGGAAGGAATGCGATCACTTTATTTAGCGTTCCTGTAAACACTACGTTCAGATTCGTCAATCAGAATGAATTCATTCTGATGGAAGCAAAAAGTGTCCATGTAAACATAGCTAATGAGCTGCTTTATTGCTTCCAAGACCGCATTCATACCTTCTTTCCCTTCTGTCCCTGTATCCTTACCTTTAGCTGTTGGTGTGTTCTTTAACAGCGAGAAAGGGTCTTTTCCTTTAGTTTTCTCGGGGGAATCTTCCATCTTTGTAGCATAATCATGACAGTCAGATAAAGCAAGATTCTTTATCGTCGTAATGGTGCACGTTCTTTTTCTGGTGTTTTACAATTATACAGTATGTTGATTGTCATTTCAAAAGGAGCAACTTGATTGGATGGCAAACTATTTGTAACAAACTGGGACAGGCATAGAGAGCTCAAAACATACAATGCACCCGGTCCGAATCTTGAGAGGAAATCCCTATAATGGGCAAATCACTAGCTGAATTAAAAGAAGATAGAAACGTTTTGAATGATGAAACATGAAGACAATAAACACTCGACTGCAACAATATGCATTTTATCTGTGTTCTTCAAGCCATCTCGGTATTTTCATAATAATTATGTATATTTATAATCCAATGCTAATTGACATAGCCTTTTTCTACAGTATACAATATATTTTCTGCCTCATTCTGTGATAAGAAGCAGCATTAGATCACAAAAGGAAGTTATTTTAAACACTTGACTGATGTTGTGGACCGGAGTAAGAACAGGTTATGATGTTCTCTTTTGTTGGACAGCAGGTTTAGAAACGCTTCTCATTGCAAGTCATTACAGCGGAAGGTGTTTTGATGTGTGTTGCTTTTTCAAATGCATGTTATCCACCCTATTTTTCAATGTGAAAGTGAGCTGTTTTCTGGTGATGTGTGAAGCTTCGGGTTAACTCACAAGCGTGTATTGAACCATAGATGTCATACCGAACAGTTCAATATTATATTGAGAATCGTAGAGTGTAATAGTCTAATAGTAGTGCATAAGTAAAATAACAAACAGGCACATAAATGGACCATCTTCCCTGTGAGGAACTCCATATGGACAAGGCAAGAGGTCCGACTTAACATTCGAAAAAATTAATTACTTAAAATATACATTAACTGAAATTAAATAAGATTAAGATTTTTTTTTTATATTTTATTTCACCTAGTCGTCAAAGCAACCTTTTACATTTTCATTTAAGTTGTAGTACTAAAATAAACTAAAACTTGCTAAAAACTATATTGTCATTTTAAAAACAAAAACAAATAAAAATGACAAAAACATCCAACACAACTACTACAAAAACTATAACAGTATATGAGTGTCAGTATAATAACACTGGTGAAACGCATGACTGCAATAATGCTGAACAGCAGATCATGTGCTTGAATTTCCTTCATTTCAGACAAGCTCCAATAATCTCAAGCAGGTCACTGATCGAGCTAGAAGCTTTATTAATTCTCATTAACATCTCAAAATGCATTCACAGAGCTCAGACAGCGGGACGTGTTTCATTCAGTTATTGGCATGGCAAACGCTGCTCTCTTTAGGAATCGGTCCAGAGATAAATAGATTTAAATACAATAACTTCTGTTGAGGAAGCTTCGTGTAAACATGTTCATCCAGAGATTATCCTGCAGGTGAGCTCAGATGTCTTGATATCTACTCTGGTCTAGAAAAGTTGCTAAGATCAATCAAGTAAAATCACAGTCATATGAACTAAAACACCACGAAAAGCCAAAACTGGCACCCTTCAACTTCCCTCATTAAAAAGAAAGCAGCCTTGCAGTGCATTTCATTTTCTGAAAGCCTCACATTAAACAAAATATTTCATTTATTCTGCAACCAGTGTTTCACAATCAGTGTTGGAGCAACTTCATGAAGATGTGGTCATATGAACGAACCGAAGAGTGAAGAAAACAGACAGAGACAGAGACAGAGTTAGAGCAGAAGATGAGGAGTGGAGATCAGAGCCGCTCCAGACTCACTCAGACTTCTTCTTCGCTCCAGGAACCCTGGCCTGAATCCTGAGACACACAAACACACACACACACACAAACACACACGTTATCATGTGGATGTTACTTTGTCTCCGTCAGCTCTGATAACAGATCATCATCACTGTAATGTAGAAACATGCATCTCCTATAAAGCTGCTTTGAAATTAAATGTATTGTGAAAAGCACTATAGAAGTAAACGTCAAAGGAACTTGTGGGACTCTACGTTGAGAGGCTGCTCATCAGACTAACCCACAGCATGTCCACATGATGATTCTTTAAAATCACAGTCAGAAGACGAGCTATGCTGAGGACTGAGGTAAGTCTGAACACAAGTTATTATAAACTTTTTATGACGGCTCTACATCATACTGGGTGCTGGAAGAAACACATTTTCATTTTGTTAATCTGTTCATTATTTGAGTGAAATATATTCTGTGCTGGTCGATTTCTTTTATTCTTGGTTCACATCATGTGTGTGACAACCTGACCGTGTCAAGCCTCATTCAGATGTTGCATGTAAAAATAAACACCTTCTTAATAAAAACATGTGTTGGTTTTATTAACGGCTCACAAACACCCTTCCAGTCTAATTCTAATTTAACATTCTAAACTTGTCAGTTAACAGTATTATTGTTCAGGGAAACATCTTTTAAAAGGAGCATGTCTAATCCACTCTACGTAAATAAACCCTCATGAATGAGTTTGACTTACTGGCCCATGACATCCTTCACCCGGCTCTTCAGTGTGGAAATGAACTGATCAATCGGAGTCTGCAGGACAGACAGAACATGACCATCACACTCAGTGGACACACACACACTCACACACACAAACACCCACCCCCACACACACACACACACACACACACACATACAATCTAACAAAACAATAATATGAGATCTTCAAACAGAATCCTTCAGTGTGTGTGTGTGTGTGTGTAGATGGGTGTGTGTGTGTGTGTGTGTGTGTGTGGGTGGGTGTGTGTGTG
>NW_015546208.1:109107-115633 GCF_001515605.1 Sinocyclocheilus anshuiensis | reverse complement strand
TCACACACACACACACACACACACACACACATGAACATCTACACACTCAGTAGACACACTCACACTCACTGCAGGTGAACTCATGTTTGGCTAACAGAAGGAGTGACTCTTAAGATCTTTTCACACTGAACGCGAATGTTCGGCACAATTAAGTTTTTGAATCGAAACAATAGATTCCTATGGGACGTTCACACCATGCGCCATCATTTGCGGCGCGAAAAGGCAAGGATTTTTTTTCGTCCTGTGTGTAATTTTTTTCCCTGTCGCTCCGCGATGAAACGGGCCGTCCAATCAGATTAGAGCTTAGATCACGTGACCGGTGCAGCTGCTGTTGTGGTGGCGCTGTTTCAAGAAACAGTGTAAACAAAGACAGAAGAAGAGAGTGCATGCTGAGTTTTTATCATTGGCATCTGAGGACAGATTTATTCTCTGTCTGTTTTCTTCCATGTGCGCGAGTGTTGAGTCAGAACGCATCCACTCTAGATCTGTCTCCTACCCTTCAGTGTGAAATCAATTGAGAGAAACGTTTTTCTACACATGAAATATGAAAGCAAACAGACATATGATTAGACATATTATATATTTTCTGTATGTTTTTTTTTTATGCAGCTCATGGTATTTTTATAACAATAAAGGATGTTTATCACAAATGATAAGCAGGTGTGGCGTTCAGTCTATTATAAAACATTCAAAGAGTGCATGTCTGCCTATTATAGAATCAAAATCAACTATAGATCATAATTGAGAGTTATTACAAGCACTCGATGATGGTTTAAAGTCAGACGATGTTAAATCCATACTCAATAGAGGTCGACCGATGTATCGGTTTAGTCGATTAATCGGCACCGATAGTTGTTTGCTGGAACTATCGTCAAAAATCCATGCCAAAAATAAAAGTTTGTTTAACAGTGGAAATTGAGTCTTACGTTATTTACATTTTATTCACACACAAAATATTAATGGTGAACATTGTTGACTTTATAAAATGATTCTCTCATTCTTGTCGATCGGCCCCTATTAAACAATAAAGAAAGTAAGACATCTTTTTCTTATACAGTTTAGTAGCCTACTATTCTTTTTGGCAGAATTTATCATTATAATAAGCTTAATTATTTCCTGGATTTTGTATCACCATAGTCCCTAAATGTATGTAAATGCAGGAAATGGGATTAAAATCGAAAACATTTCCCCCCATTTTGTGTCCCCCCCACTTCTCAAACCAAAGTTACACCCCTGGGTGTAATACCTGCAGTGCTTTTTGCCCAGTGTGCGACTACCATATTTTATTATTTTGATTATAATCATCATATATTCTAGAATAGAAACAATTCAAGTGTGAGAGTATACATACAATATCCATATGTATGTAATTTCAATGCTGTGGCCTTTGTGTAGAGATTTAAAGATGGTTATCTAGTTAGAGTGTGCTAATTTCAACATCTACTAATAAATTTTTACATTTTGAAGTTGCTTCTGTTAACATTAATGAACTATGATCAATATATCATTAATATTTAATATTAATATTTGTATTCATGTACAAAGTATTGTTCAGTTGCACTACTGTTTCACTATGGTTGCACTATTTTAGTTTTCATTCAGTATCAATTTTAAAAACTATCGGTTTATTAATACCAGACAGCGTGGTCCAACCTAGCTATCGGTATCAGTAAAATTGGTCGACCTCTAATATACGAGATACATATCTGAGGAAAAATGCATTGTTGGTCGGCACCACCTAGCATGCAAGTGTGAATTAGCTGAAGGTGATCAATTGTTTTCACGCTCAGTGTGAAACGGCCTTTACAGTGTTAACTCAAGTCCTCTTTAACAGAACCAAACTCACATGAACATTACACAAAACACTCAAGAGAACACTGCATGTCTTTTCACAGCCATGACCCATTACCTGGTGTTTCTCATAGACTACTGGGCCGCTGAAAGCTCCAATCAGACCTGCAGCACAAGAGATGAACCCATTACAACAAAGACTGAAGAAAGCATGAAAGTACAGTATAAAGTGAAACCAACTCAATGGCCTTACCGAGAATAAGCAGCGTGAGTCCGTTAAACCAGGCACCGACATACGTGAGGACCCACAGAAACACTGCGAACTAGAGAAGAAACAAAACATCGTCACTGTGAACAAGTGTGTCTGACAGACAATGACAGGAACAATCATCACTGATTGGCACACAGACCGGACTAGACTGCAAACTCACGAGGAAAGGGGAGGTACACACAGTCTATATTATAACAGTAACAGTAAAGAGTAAGAGTAAATCAATGTTTAGAATTATTATTAGGATTGTCTAATACAATACAATCTAATATATTTGCAATGAAACTCTTATTATCATTGTAGTTTTTATAAGTTATTATATAGTTATTATAATATAGTCACATGCATGTAGTCGTGTGACTATATTATAATAACTATATAATAACTTCCTTTATGTAACTGTTACAGGACATCTGGAAAATGGTTCTGATGATTTGATTGACATGGTGCCCAGTGTGGAATTTATTTCAGCTGCAATGGATTTGGTAGAGAACTAGAGCTGGTTGTCTTCAGCGTAGCAGTGGTGAATATGACAACGTGTGACGTTACCAAGGGGAAGCATGTGAAGGAAGAATAAAAGGGGGCCGAGCACCGAACCCTGGGGCACACCTTCAGACAGAGGGGCTGTGGAGGAAGTACAAATACAAACTGCTGTCTGTTTGTCAGATATGACCTTTGCCATGACGAGACAGTGTCAGTGATGGAGGAGGATTCAAGATGGGAGAGTAGAATGGTATGACTGAGAAGCTGCAGTGAGGTCAAGCAGCATGAGGATTCTGAGGAAACCAGAGTCTGAAGAGAGCAGGAGGTTGATGCTGAGAGTGGAAACCTGAATTTAAAAGGTTTGAACAACTCATTGGAGATCTGCCAAAAATAGATATATTTCTGGCATTTATTCTGAAAAGACAGTAGAAGCAGTGACATCATGACCAGGGATGCGCAATATTATCAGAACGTTATCGGAATCAGCAGATAAAGGCTTAAAATGTAAACATCAGCCGTTTTGGGGGGGGAAATGATGCCAATATGTATTGCTGATAAGACGAGTAGCTCACATGAGCTCAGGGTGTGCTAGTGATAAGATCATCAGTGTGGTCATTCTTGAAGCGAACTTTTGCCTGTATGGTGATTAGATTCAGTCTTTTGGATCGCCGCATTAAATTTGAGAATGCACATTCAAAACAACGATAGGGTCAACAGTCACTAGCGTGTGCAGCAGCAACGGCAGCAACAGCCTCCCCTGGGTCCTAACTCCCCTCTGGTAAGGCCTTTTATTTACTTACGGGGCGCTGTAGGCCTACTTGTAATAAAATGAAAGATCTGGGGACCTTGTGTGATTTTGAAATTACCCCCCCACATCTGAATTTCGTGTGGTGCATTCGCACGGGATAAGCGAAGCCATCAGCACTGGTTGATTTAAAAAAATATATATAAATATTATCTCAAAATAGCTCACGTGCTCAGGGAATGGTAGCGATAAGATCATGTCAGCAGTGTGGTCATTCTTGAAGTGAACTTTTGCCTTAATGGTGATTAGATTCACTGTTTTGGATCGCCGCATTTATTCTGAGAATGTACGTACAGAATGACACGTCCAGTGTGTGATAGCATAAACTGTCACTAGGGCATGCAGCAGGAGCAGCGACAGCCTCCCTTGGGTCCTAATGCCCGTCTGGTAAGGCCTTTTATTTTATCTAGGGGGCGCTGTAGGCCTACTTGTAATAAAATGAAAGTAAAATACACAAATAACATTAAGATATTTGAGTTTCTGAATAAATAAAGCAGTAACTGATGTCATAAAATCACGAGTATGGTTTGATTTAAAGGTCAGAAGCTAAGGCTTACATGAATAAAAATCACAAACATGACACTAGTAAATTAAATAATATATACAGATTTATTCATTAATATATAATATATTTTTTCAAATGGATTATAAAAACTTAAATACAAGGAGCTCTAAAAGATTTTTTGAATTTTTACAGCTCTTTTGCTTTAGACCATCTATTAATGTAAAATCCACAAAATGTTAAGGTTTCAACTGCATCTGTCTGAAAAAAACTGCAGATATTGATTTCATTATAGTTATTTTCAAAGCTTTCAATGTACTCACATTAAAAAAAAAAAACTTTAATAATGTTTATTATATCTAGCAAATAAGTTTTTGCTCAAAACTAACTAAAGCTTAAGATAATTTGTTTATAATTTCTGCAAGGAGAGACTTGGTGTTGGTTCAAAACAAAAGGAAATACATATCGGTATCGGCCAAAATGATTTGAAAAATATCGGCAAAAATCAATTATCGTGCAGCCCTAATCATGACCCATGATGTCATATTTTTTTGAAAGCTGATAGTTGAGGGATGACAACAGTCAGTGTTTGTGGGGCTGAACCAGAACTGAAGGAAGAGTTTATGATTTCAGTGATTACACGGGATGGGATCCAGAACTCAAGCAGAGTTTCTCTGTCCTGCCATTCAGTTGGACAGCTCTGTTGTGCACACACATGAAAACTGAGACAGGCTGAATAGTAAACAGAGGTGCAATATGTGTAGAAGTGGAGTGGGCAATGGATGTTGAGTTGAAGGAGTTATCACTAGGTTTGAGGAGGTTATTTATTGTTGAAAAGAAAGCCTCAAGGTCGATGAAGCCAGAGTCTACAGTCATGGCCAAAAGTTTTGGCAGTGACATAAATTTAGTGTTTTGCAAAGTTTGCAGCTTAAGCTGTTGTGGTGTTCATTCACATTGTTTCTAGATTATTGTGTAGAGTGATCAGATAAAAAAAATTAAATAATTTCACTGTTTTTTGATCCTGACACAAAATGACCATGCAGCTAACATTAATTGACTAATCATATCAGCAGCACATGTGAAAGTGTGAATGAGTACTAGTCAGGTTAATCACTATCATACTAATTAGATCGTAAGAGCAGACTGATTGCTATAAAAGGAGGGAAGAAGTGCTTCCAATCATTGTGTTCTTGTTAGCAATGGTTACCTCCAAAACACAACATTTATGTAATTGCCAAAACTTGTGGCCATGACTGTAGACTGTTGTCTGGATTGAGGAAGGGGAAGGAGATTGAACAGACAGACATGCTGTTTACTGTGATGGCGTAATGAGGAAGGGTGGTTAGGACGGCGTAACACAAGTTCTTACTCATTATTTAATTTCAGATTCTATGTACTAGACAGAAATCAAGCCAATGTCCAAATATATATAAAAGATTTACGCATATGCTGTACTCTCACTTTCGTAATCTCTACCTCATTACAATCTTTGGAAAACATTGGCATGTATTTAAGCTCTGTCCTTCAGTGTATTAATCTTAACACAGTGCTACTCCCGGCTCTCTCCAGGCTTGACTCAAGAAGACTTACTCTCCTCTGAGGCCTCTGACATGTGGTGGAACGAAACAAAGTACATTCACTGTACAAATCTGAGCTACTTATACTTTACTGGAGTATTTCCATTGAATGCATATATTCCACTACATCCCAAAGGCAAATCTTGCACATTTTGCTCCACTACAGTTGTCCAGCTTTAGTTTCTATTTATGAAATGTACTTTTGATACTTTAAGGCAGTGATCTGCAGCTCTGCTCCTGTCCTGCAGACTCTCATTATCAAGAAGAACGGAACACCTTGATCAGCTGCTTCAGGTGTGTTTGACTGCGGTTGGAGCAGAAAACTGCAGGAGCTGGGCGGGAGGTCCCTGCTTTAAGGGTTAGTTCACCGCATAACTCAGCAAATGCATTCATCATTCACTCACCTTCATGTTGTTCCAAACCTGTATGACTTTCTTTCTTCAGTGAAGCACAAAAGAAGATATTTTGAGAAATGTCTATGTTTTGTGTCCACACAATGAAAGTCAGTGGCGTCTAATGTTGTTCAGACTGCAACATTCTTCAAAATATCTTCTTTTCACTTCCAGAGAAGAAAAGAAAGTCAGAAATGTTTGAAATGACATGAGGGGGAGTAAATCATGACAGACTTATCCTTTTTCGGTGAACTGCGCCTTTAAGTATATCAGCTAATAACAGTATTTTTCCTCATGACCTACATTAACTTCTACTTGAGTCAGTATAAATGTTTAGGTTAGGGTTAGGTTACGTATTTCTCATTTACTACACAGAAAGACTCTTCAGACCTTCAGCGAGTCGATCAGGTCCTCCACCAGAAACAGCCGCCGCAGCTCCTTCAACACGCCGTCGATCCGACTCAGAACGGCATCACTGTGTCTCTGCACCACATCTTTAGACAAAGCTACATCCTTTTCCAGGTACTGTCTGTAAAAATGAGTTCAAAAAACATTTGTCATTCAAGAAGAGCAACTCCAGTATGTTTATTTAGTGATTTGAATCACAGAGACACTCATAATGTAAGGGTCGTGACGTGAGACCTGAACACACACTACACTACGAGCAGAGCAGCACACACACACACACTCACTCACTCACACACT
>NW_015546208.1:98774-108803 GCF_001515605.1 Sinocyclocheilus anshuiensis | reverse complement strand
ACACACACACTCTCTCACTCACACACACACACACACACACACACAGTGTTTCTGATCTGGACTCACTTGAATGGATGTCCCTCATCAGATTTCTGGACGGCCTGCAGGACTCCCCTGTATGTCCTGAAGGAGACGGTGACGGACAGCAGAGCCAGTGTGGAGTAGGACAGCACACTGATGATGCTGCAGCTGAGGAGGGAGAGCAGGAGGAAGAGGCTGCAGCCGAACAGCAGCCCGCTGGACCTCACGTCCCGCCAGTACAGCAGCTCCAGCACTGAAACACACACACACGTCAGCCTCACGGGACTGCCGTCTGACGCCAGGGATTGAGGGACGGGATGAACATGAAGCAGAGAATGAGAATAATAATGTGATGGTACGTGTGCGGCTGCTGAACATGCACAAGGATCGTGTTTGCTTCATTCCACTTTCAGATCACACTCACTTCTGACTCACTGACATTCACAGAATAAACTCCTGCTCATAAATCAACTATCGCATGACGTGACTGATGCCTGTCCATGATAAACGTGTGTACTCTCACACAACACGTCCACTCATGGAAGAGAAGCACACATCTGATGGCACCTTGGTCTACTATTACACTCACAAACACCTCACGACTGACTGACAGTCCTCTTCTAAAACACAGACAGAGTTTAGCAGCACATCTCCCATCACACAGATCTGTGGCACATCCTTTTATATAAATAACGGGAAAATTCACCCAAAACCTGTCATTTACAGTCCACCTCTTCAGTTTTTTTCACATTCTATGCTTTAGCCTTATGCCAAAATGCATTCAATTGTTTTTTTCTCACCTCAATTTATACTCCATTCATGACAAAGCAAAAACTACATTCCTGATGACTTTACAAATTTAAAGGGGTGGTTGATTATGATTTCACTTTTTTAACTTTAATTAGTGTGTAATGTTGCTGTTAGAGCATAAACAACGTCTGCAAAGTTACGACACTCAGAGTTCAGTGCAAAGGGAGATACTTTCTTTTAAAGAAATCACTGTTTAAGGACTACAAAAAAGACTGGTAGGGACTACAACAAGCTTCTTCCCGGGTTTGTGACATCACTAACCCTGATGTTTGCATAAACCCCGCCCCCGGGAACATGCAGCTACCCGTAACGGTAAGGGGGTGTGACGTTTCCTGACAACATGCACTCAGTGGTTAGTGGATCACAAACCAACTAACCAATCAAAGCCCAGTGCGTATTTCTGAGGGAGGGGCTTCAGAGAACCAGGAACTCAACAGACCGAATGGTGTAGTGAATAAAGGTAAAATATGTGAAAATAATGTTGTTTTTTAAACGAAGCATGAACATTTTACACTGCACCCCATAAACACAATCAAGCCTTTGAAAAAAGCTGATCAACCACCCCTTTAAGAATAAGCGGGATTGCTTGACCACATTTACACACACACACACACACACACACACACACACACACACATAGAAACACACACACACAGCAACAATATTTAATCTGATCTTTGGGGACATTTCAGTTTATTTGTGTAATTTTGTCAAAACAGTAGACTGAAACTTCCTTGAGGAGTCTACTATGGTAGCCATAATTTCTACCAAAATACCAACTACTATGCCATCAAATAATATGGGATTTCCTTCAAACAGTGTAACACCATGATATTACCATGTTTCAGGCAGTAAGTGGTTTCTGGACACTACAATGCCTCTGTGAACATAAATAACACGGTATCTGAATACAGTAAGGTTTGATAGCATCATCATTAAAAGGGCTGCTTCATGGTCCTGTTTGAAGAAGCATTTGACGGAGTGAATCTCTGGCCTCAGGCCTGCGCAGGACACGCCACCATCACGCATGTGCACCTGACCCTTCACACAATGAGCTCAGTGTGGCAGCGTGAGGATCTGCGTCTGACCGGAGTCCCGCGTGAAGGACTCCAGATCCGTTTAAACCAGGTGAACAGAGCCAACATACGCACAGCGAGCAATGCTTCTGCTTCTAGGCCACCTCATTTTGCAAGACATAGCAGCAAATCATTAAACAACCACTACTCTTGACCCACCGCACCCAGAACCTTTGGCCAGATTATCTGTGTGATACTGACACTCTCCAGGAGCAAAGGTCACCTCTGTCACAGCAGCATGTTCAGCTAAAGATCTGCATTCATCTGTTATCGACAGCAGAGCGTCAGTCCAAAACCACATGTCTGTAAACATCAACAGCACAGCTAGAAGGAACAACATTCAAGCATCACAGCGCTGCAGCGAGAGCTAGTGCATGATAAGAGAGTCTGGCTCTACCCTTGTGTTTCCAGTGCGCCGAGGGCCGGTCAAGCGTCTCGTCCATGTCTGCCGTGTAAATGTGACTGGCGACTGCAGGCTATCAGAGCCGAGGGGAAGGCTAGTGCTTATAGCGGCGGGTGGAGCTGGAGGAGGAGGAGGGAGTTGTAGATAAATGCAGCCCTCAGCTGACTGAAAGTGAAACACACAGCTCCTCGATCACCACCTACACATACTGCACTTATAAATCTAACTCCACTAGTGCTGCCACGGATCACAAAACTCACGGTTCAGATCATATTACCGATATTGAGTCACAGATCGAAACATTTTTCGGATCAGCAAAAAACAAGTTAGCTTTTCATTTATAACTGAAAGCTTACTTTAAGTACTATACAACAGCAAAAACTACTAGCTTAAATTATAAAGTCAGTAATAAAACAAGAACAATTACACAAATTACAAGCATCGATGAATACAACAAAGTTACAAATAAAGTCAGTAACAGTAGTATTCAGGTGCAGAAATGTAATAATTGATTGTAAAATGACTCAAAAGTGCTGCTCATAAGTTTAATACAGATGAATCTTTGTTAAAGCTGTGGTGTTGTTTGATTAGCAGACAGAAGCAGGTATTTATTGGCTGCTGTCTCTTTAAGACCAATACTTACACACATCCGGTTTCTCTCTCCGCTGTTTACAGTCACTTAAGACATAACCGACTGTGTTTACCAGAATACTTGCCAAAACGGGTATTTTGACACAGCTTTGTCTGTATGTATCTGTTCAAGCGCAAAGAGACTTGAAAGAGGAATCAATGCAGTGTTCTCGTGCTGTTTGATTTGTGCCTCTCTCTCTCGCTCTCTCTCTCTCTCTCTCTCTCTCTCTAAACGTAACAGTTAATCCGCGAATCACATGCGTGCCGAACCATGGGGCCTGTGGGCCTGTCCATGTGGATCATGGGATCATCTATGATCCGTTGCACCCCTAAATTCCACACTGAAAAAGATGGACGATGCATCTCCACTTCCTTCCACGATAGAAAAGTGAAGCCAAAACATTCTCAGTATGGCTGCTGTCATCTTGTGAAAATTACGTAATTTGGACGTCAGTCTGCGCAGTAGTGATCGTGAGGTGGAGCTGCAGTATCAAAGTCCCGCCCAAACTCACGCAGACCCAATCTCAAGATCACAATCATGACACCACACCCCGTTTTTATAGTATCAAATAACTAATTAAAAGCAAACATTAAAAAAATGAACTAGGGCTGAAATGATTAGTCAACATTATCGACAACGTCAACAATAAAAAATTGTAGACAAATATTGTTGTCGAGTAGTCGTTTGATCTCATATGAGCTAATGTAAGAGCCTGCAGTAATGCGGTAATTCAGTACTTCAGCTCTCCCGGATGCAATTCAAGAGAAGAAGACACAGCGCTTCAGAGCAAACGCAGCCGAACCTGAAGCTGTTGAGCGGCTTTTGGATGAATATGTAAATATATGCTGCGCGCTTTCCTCTCAATAACAAAATAAACAACAAAAACTGACAGCGGTGAGAAAGCAGCAGGTAAGAAAGCATCTGATTACAGCGATGTGGATGTTTGCACAAGCTCTGCAGTTCAGTACTTCAGTAAAGTTCAGTCACCTCACGTTTATTTATATAGTACTTTATGCAATAGCCTTAAATCAAGCAGTTTTACAGTATTAAACATAAAAAAAACCAGTGTTGATTTTAGTTAGAATTACAAGCTGATTTTCTGTTACAGAAAGCAGTTCTGCTTCCAGTGTGGAGCTAGCTAATGATAAAATCTTTTTATTAGTGGGGAAAAATATTATTTCATTAAAGTCATAGTTTGGTTTGCAGATATCAAAACTTGATCTAGCTCAGGACTGTTTTGATTATCATAACCCTATACTGTATTTTAAGAGAGATTATGTTGTGAATAAAATTGTTTATCCAAAAATACGTCTTATCACTTACCTTTATTTTGTTTCTAACCCATATGACTTACAGAAGTTCAGTCACCTCACGTTTATTTATATAGTACTTTATGCAATAGCCTTAAATCAAGCAGTTTTACAGTATTAAACATAAAAAAAACCAGTGTTGATTTTAGTTAGAATTACAAGCTGATTTTCTGTTACAGAAAGCAGTTCTGCTTCCAGTGTGGAGCTAGCTAATGATAAAATCTTTTTATTAGTGGGGAAAAATATTATTTCATTAAAGTCATAGTTTGGTTTGCAGATATCAAAACTTGATCTAGCTCAGGACTGTTTTGATTATCATAACCCTATACTGTATTTTAAGAGAGATTATGTTGTGAATAAAATTGTTTATCCAAAAATACGTCTTATCACTTACCTTTATTTTGTTTCTAACCCATATGACTTACAGAAGGAGATGTTAGGCAGAATGATGTGTCATTCAGCTACTTTTTCATATAGCTAATTAAATGGTGAATGAGAGAGTTTCTCTGTCATCTCATTTTGCGTGCCAAATATATTTATTTGTACAAATTAATTGTATAATTGTAATTACATAATATGACTTTTAAAAGCTGAAGTGCTTACCTTTATTAATTTGTTAGAATATATATAGCTCAAATTTTTAACTAACTGCAAAAGCTGAATGATCGATCCAAGTCTACTTATTAATCCGCGGAATAATCGATGATTAGACGATTAATCGTTCGAATAATCGCTAGATTAGTCGATAATCAAAATAATCATTTGTTGCAGCCCTAAAATTAACACTTGAACATACATCAGCATGCTAAGAACTACCTAAAATGACAGAAAATATATTTGGAAAAAATTATTTGAAGTGTAATTTGATTGTTTAGTTTGTCTCAGGTCCCATTACATTACATGGAGAGGGTGGGGTTTATGACCTATACTGCAGCCAGTCACCTGCGGGGCGATCGAGACGCTTTGGCTTCACTTTTCAGGACTCATGCGGGACACTTGGTATAAACGCAGACATTCCTGTTCAAACATTACTGCATGCCATCACCACACGTTACTCCTGACAAACCTGCAGGACCAGGCATAAAGTCCAGTCTGATTAAGAGCATTAACGTGCTCTGTAAGCACAGTCCAGCAGTGATCCAGCATGACGCTCTGTGACCTACAGCACGCTTCATCATCACGGCTGAAAGAGCCTCGACTGAACCCTCAATACTCTCATCTGACCACTACAAACTGTTAATCAAATAACTGATGTTCACATTCATTTATATCTGAGAAAAATTATCCTAAATCTAATATGACGTAGTCAAGTAGTCAATCATAAATCATATTGTTATCTTGGGCCACAGTGGTGGGACGCTGAACAAATCAAAGGCAAAGGTGATCATGCAAATGCAGCCATAACGCAACATCTATCATGCCGTGGCAAAGGTGAGATGCATGAAAGATGCATGAACGATGAGGGAATAAAGGACGAAACACAAATGATGAAGGTACACGGACAGAAAAGGATGGATAAATGAAAAGGTCCTGTGAAGGAGCATGTGCTGTAATGGCGCTGATGGCGGTCTGTGCTGAATTTACCTGCTGCTGCGCTTAGATCACACATGCTGCCCACTTCAGCTTCCTCCTCCTCGGCTCCGGTCTTATCCACTGGAGGATGGATTACAGGAGCTGGGCAAATTTCCTGCAAATCAGATTCCAGGCCTGCTTTACCTCTCGCAGGAGAAGGTTTGTCTGACGCCTGGGTGAGGAGATGGTAAGAGCTTTGATTTTCTGCGTCTTCGGTTGCAGGCATGTGATCTGCAGCCTCCTGAGGCTCGAGTTTAGGAGATCTGTCCTCATCCTGCAGCATTTCTGACGGTTTAATGAATGCCAGGCTGTCCTGCATTTCCAGAAACTCCTCAGAGGCTCCTCGCGGTGGCCGCTCCACAAACTCGAACTCTTCAGATGAGACCTCCTGCTCGGACACCTCCTCAGCGGCTTCCATCGCCCCCTGGATGGCTCGCCGCTCCTGCTCCACGCTGAAGCTCGATGGATCCTGTGTGACTGCGTCCAGCACCGGGGAGAAGGAATCTGCAGATTGACTCTCGGAATCAGACGGTTCTCGAGACGTTCCGCTGGGGAAGCTGAGACACTCAAATCTGTCAGACGTCTGAACTGCAGTCTGGCTGAACACCTCAGCATCCTCTTTGTCCTTCAGAAGGCCGTCGCTCTTCGGAGGCACGTTTGTCTCTTTTACAAGATCGAAAGCGGCGAAACTTTGCTCTGCTTCCAGTTTGGCCTTCTCCACAGCTCTGGCCTCCGTCTCCTCGGTCATCTCCTTCAGCAGTAAGATCTTGGAGTCAAATCCAATCGGACTGTTAACAGGGAATGGGGAATTTGGGGAATCATCCATACTTCTGTGAACCGGGCTGAAATCAGGGCTTTCTTCTGATGAGCCCGAGTCCAGTTTGTCAGGGTTCAGCGGAGACGACTTGAGAATATCTGGGAGAGACGTCGGTCGGTCATCAGACGTCGTGTTGATTTCTGAGAAAAGGTGGGACGGCGCATGTGAAAGGGAGACGGGTGCGTCAGCATCAGTGTCCTGTTCGAGCTCCTCTGACTGCGCATGAGCTTCATCATACGCGTCCTGCACCAGGTCTGGAGACGGACTCTCTGACACCTCCACTGATCTCCTGGCAGCAGTGGTCTCGCCGAAGCCGTCGCTCATGGGGGGAAACGCCTGGAATGGACTCTTTTTCGTTTCGAACATGAAGTCGTCGTCTGACTGGCTCAGCACATTGGGGTCGAATGCTGCCGGGTCCTTATGTCCCACTGAATCCATAGCAAGACTAGCGCTGGCTTGTGAAGCTATAGATGGAGAATGGCAGTGGTCTGTGGGATCAGAATGAGACATGAGTCGCGCTTAACTGGAGTCTGGGATACGGATGATCCTGTGAGGCTTCACAGTCTTCAAACTAACTACATCATGACTACTGAAGACACGTGAAGATGAGATTCTGATTTCCAAGAGTTTGATCATGTTTCTAGACCGTTTCTCCTTCAGTAAAAGCATATGCTTTTTTCTCTGAAATCTATTTATACATAGGCCTATCTGCTTTGAAAGAATGAAATATGATGACGTTAAGAGAGGCTTGCAGTAAAGATTAACTGATGCACAGCATCACGGACTTGAAGGAGACCAGGCTTCTCTCGCGACATGGGAAAGTCAGAAGGAAGGTGTCTGAATGCTTTAAAATCAAGACTAACACCATCAATCGTCTCAGCTGATCCAGGATCCCCACACATTCTGTAGCATAACTGACTGCATTAGGGCTGTCAATAGTGCCAGTGTTTCAATACCAAAAAGACAGAAAAGGATAACAATAATACAGTCTTCCTATGCTATCGGCAGTACAGACTCAATAGGGTTCGTGGGTGCAGCAGTTACCAATGGTATTTTAGTGAGGCTTAGATCATGAATGGATGTTGGGTCATACGATGCTGCTTTGAAAGCGCCGCCCGGATCCTGAACCCGGAGGAGCTCACAGTCCAAACAACAAGACATCTTCATTTTATCTTCACTTTATTCATACAAGCATTTTGAATCAGTGGGGTTTGAAATGATGGAATGTGTTTAACAGCATTTCAGTTTTTATAGTGGTATTAAAATGACTGAAAATGAACAAAGCTCACTGGTATTGGCATGTCAATACTGGCATCATGACAACCCTAGTCCAGATCAGTGAAAGTCAAGCATGTCTGTCACTCTTTGAGCTGATTAGGTTTCTTCAGTTGTTAATTTACAAGACATTACATTTATACAGTACTACAGATACTGTCATGCAAGAAAAATGTCAGACTCGTCTGACAATAAAGTGTTATATCATATCATCATATCATATCATTTACATCACTCAGCACTGGTCAAACGTGACCCTGAAATGCAAATAATCGAATGCGACAAAGACCAAAACAACATCAGCATACCAGCAAAGATGAAGCGTACCTGATGGAAACTGAAGGAGAGCAGGAGCAGCAGAAGGTTGCGGTTCATCTGAAAAACAAGGACACGGAGGAATTACACAGCAACACTGACTCGAGGCCTAGTCAGACTGGAAGTGTTTCAGAGGAGCTGATTTACACTTTCACAGGGGAATCTCTCAAAACTTGCTCTGCGAACAAACGCCAGGGTCATGTGCTACTTCAGGACTTTAAATTCAGGAGTTTACATGTAGACATTCAAAACAGTTCATTATGTAAAAATAGTTCATTAAAACGGCAGCACAGGCACTCTATGTTATTCTGTGGTTTAATCATACACAGAATAAAATCAGCAGCAGTTTGCGTCTGTATTCGGTGTGCAGAGTCACGTCATGTCAAAGGTTATTCAACCACACCTGAATAACACTGCAACTCTTCTGAAGCTTCAAGAAGAACTGAATGACATCTTAATCCATATGAATCCAGCAGACAATATCAACATCAGGTGAATGTCAGCGTCTTCATCATTTATATTGCATATATTTCTTAAACATATACATGTATGTGTGTGTATTTATATATACATATGAATATACACAGCACACACACACATATATATTACGTAAACACAAACGTTTATTTTGGAAGTGATTAATCACAATTAATCGATTTTACAGCCCTACTGATTACACGGAATTCTGGAATTGTGATTAATTGCACCTAACATTAAAATCTGTAATTAATAAATGTAATTTTCCAGTGAATCTCTAAATAAAATCAACATAAAGACATTTTAAGCAGTAAGGCTGTGCTATATTGTGAATATAATCATGGCTGAAGGGCACAGTATTAAAGCACAAATATATTACTTTCTGAAGTAAAATCATTGAACGCCATCCTTCTGCTAGATAAATAGTTCCTGACAGTGTCCGTATGTTCATCTGTAACACACCTCATCTGATGAGACTGGAGCTGTTCTCATGTGCTGTGTCATTTACTATTACAACAACACACAAACATCTGCTTATCTCTCCTCGTGAGAAACTGTTCACCCATAACACATGGAGCAGTTTTGATAGTGTGTGTATTGTGTATGTAGGTCCTGCAGAGTTCAGCCTGAAGCGGCTCATCTAGTCTTCAGGATCACTGAGCTACAGGCTGGTGTGTGTGATCAGAGCTGAACTCTGCAGGACTGAGCTTGGGTTAGGGTGTTGTGCAGTGATGTACGTGTAGATCTGTTACAGCACTGTGCAGGAGGACGAGGATACGGTGTGATGAAGCAGTGGATGTTTACATGTGTGACAGACAGTGAAAATTATCTCTGAACTGTTGACTGTTTTTCCACAAAAAACTAACTTTTTTTAAAAGCTATGAAAATGCATTTCAATCATGACAACTCTCAGAAGATATTAGCATGGTGATGGATATGACAATGTTAATGTATTTGGTCTTGGCGGAATAGATTTGCTACGCTGCTGCTCTTGGTTATTGCTGTAGTTGTAGATTATTGCTGCTGCTGCAAGCAAGTACAGGAGCTTGCTACTGCAATGCATACGGCGATACGGTGCTGTGAGTATTTAAGACATACTGCTGCTGCACAAATAGCATATAAAATAACCCCATAGCAGATCTATACAGGTGGAGCTGGGGAAGGTGGAGGGTTTCAGAGAACTCTGAAAGCGCGCTGCAGGAATCTCTAGTGAACGCTAGCCAGCCATATAAATGCAAGGCAGTAACCTCATTGGCTGCATATGTAGAATGAACCAATCAGCTTGTGCCAAGTCGTTTAACTCTCTGAATATTATCGGTTAC
>NW_015546208.1:94543-97289 GCF_001515605.1 Sinocyclocheilus anshuiensis | reverse complement strand
TGATCGACAGTGTCAAACGCAGCACTGAGATCTAGTAGTACCAGCACTGATATTTTGCCAGATTCAGAATTTAAGCGAATATCATTTATTATCTTAATGAGCGCTGTCTATAGTGCTCATTAAGCAGATCCATAGCAGATCTATACAGGTTTTGCTGGGGATGGTGGAGGGTTTCAGAGAACTCTGAAAGCGCGCTGCAGGAATCTCTAGTGAACGCTAGCCAGCCATATAAATGCAAGGCAGTAACCTCATTGGCTGCATATGTAGAATGAACCAATCAGCTTGTGCCAAGTCGTTTAACTCTCTGAATATTATCGGTTACTCGCCATCTAGCGTTTCATGACTGAACTACAGTGGGTACAGAAAGTATTCAGACCCCCTTAAATTTTCATGATTCTCATTTGCTCTGACATGCACTGTGAGCTGTAAGGTCTTATATAGACAGGTGTGTGGCTTTCCTAATCAAGTCCAATCAGTATAATCAAACACAGCTGGACTCAAATGAAGGTGTAGAACCATCTCAAGGATGATCAGAAGAAATGGACAGCACCTGAGTTAAATATATGAGTGTCACAGCAAAGGGTCTGAATACTTAGGACCATGTGATATTTCTGTTTTTCTTTTTTAATAAATCTGCAAAAATGTCAACGATTCTGTGTTTTTCTGTCAAT
This sequence comes from Sinocyclocheilus anshuiensis, assembly GCF_001515605.1. Taxonomy (NCBI): domain Eukaryota; kingdom Metazoa; phylum Chordata; class Actinopteri; order Cypriniformes; family Cyprinidae; genus Sinocyclocheilus; species Sinocyclocheilus anshuiensis. Next base: position 96,618 of record NW_015546208.1, on the reverse strand, counting down.
ATGGGGTGCTGTGTGTACATTAATGAGGAAAAAAAAATAACAAATGATTTTAGCAAATGGCTGCAATATAACAAAGAGTGAAAAATTTAAGGGGGTCTGAATACTTTCCGTACCCACTGTATATATTTCATGACCCTTTAATATAATATTTTTTTCAGCCTTAAGATAATGTTGACTTGTACATTGTTGTATAACATTGATTTGTGTGTAAAAAAAAGTTTGCCTTTTTACATAAAAAAAGTGATTTATCAGATAAATAATTTAACAGATTTATTGATTATCAGTTGCACCTGTAATATGGACACCCTGGACAAACCAACACATAAAGTATGACACATGAGCTTGGTTTAGTGTAGTGTTATTAAGATGCAACAGAAACCTCTAACTAGCTGGTAATGCCCTCTAACCAAGTGATTTATGTGGAAACCAGTGACGGTCAGAGGCAGATTGGCCGCGGGTGGACACATCCGTCACGTTCTCCATCACGTGTCATTTCAGCTCAAAGCCTTCCCATCTACATGTGCTCATTTCACTCGGCTGAAGCCTTTCTATGATCATCGGTCAGTGCGCTCCCGCAGTAAACACAGCTGATGTTTCAGGGCTCGGACGAGAAACAGCGGCACTGGACCGACCGCTAACACTTACAGTCTCTCTGTGATTTACACTAGTCTAAAGACAGGAGAAACACTGTGCCCTCAACGATCCAGTCTGATCATTTACCGTAATTCACTGCAGTGACACTGACCATACCCGTGGTATTACAGCTAGATTCACATGTTATTATATTATTAATATAGACATGTATGTTCTATGAAGGGCCAGATTTACTAAACGGCAAATTAGCGCGAGAGCGCAATTCCAAAAAAGCGCTGATGGGAGTGGACATTTCTGCAGGTGATTTACTGACAATGAACAAATTAAAGCACACAGACACAAAAGATCATTTCCAGAATGACCAACACAGTCTATCAAGAGCAGCGCAAATGAGCGTCTGCTTGAACACATGCTTTTTTGGGCGTTAAATAATGGAGCAAATAGCAGCGTCTGAAAGGTAAAAATTTTGCGTCTGAAAGGGAATCTCCTACAAATGCATACTCAATAAGGCCATGCGCATAAATAACTGTCCATGCGTTTTCAGCGCTAATTCTTCACTGCGCGTAAATCCTGACTAGGGATGTAACGATATGAAAATTTCTTATCACGATTATAGTGACCAAAATTATCATGGTTATCAGTATTATCACGGTATTGTTAAAATGTTCTGGAGATGTTCAAAAAGTACCGACACATAAATCACTTCATCAAGTTTTATATTTAAAAATCAGCACACAACAAATAAAATTACTTTTTGTTTTTGTCACTAAAACAATAACATTACCAATGAGGTTCAGATTTTAAATGACAACTTGACTGACAACAGTTTAATAGCATGTTGAAATATCTAATGTAAATGTTCAAATAAAGCTTTGAAAAAGTTTAATAAAAAGGTAAACCTCACATTTCAGCCTTTAAATAAAGAAAGGAGTTAAGTCAAAATGATAATTGATTAATAAATGACTATATGTATTTTATCTGCTCCATAAATAATTAAATAATTGTAGAATCCACATAAGCTTGTTTTTCATCAACCGGTCAAAATGTACAGCAGGGCATGCAAATTCAGTCCATTTTTGGCCAGACAGAAACTGCACACAGACTGAATGTAAATATAAGTCTCTGTAAATCCACTCGCTGACAGCAGGTGGCGCTTATGGAGAAGCTAAATTACAGCTGTTTCCTGTAACCTCCGTGGACAAAGCAGTATTGCGATTAAGAACACTTCGTTTAGGTATTACATGGAGCGAAGATGAAAACAAAATGCCATCGAATCATTTCTGAAGGCAGTCAGAACCTTCAGAGGTACATTCATATAATTAATTAATTCATATATTCATTTGTATAATAACCTTAGCACTCTTTTAAAACCTCCCAGCTTTTCTGCCATGTTTTCTCTCAAAACTAAACTACTCTGCTGCAGTGCGCACGTGAAACTGTTACTTAAAACTGTGCTTTATGCTGGACAGTATTTATTTATC
>NW_015546208.1:93150-94027 GCF_001515605.1 Sinocyclocheilus anshuiensis | reverse complement strand
TAACCGTGGGGAATTTTATCATGATTTATCGTCAAACCGGTAATCGTTACATCCCTAATCCTGACAGTACTATTTTAAGGCCAAAAGACAGTTTGCGCAAGCTGTTAGTAAATCTGGCCCTAAATGTCTTATAAGTAGGGCTGTCGTGATTCGTCGATTTTATTCGACTATGTACGCGCGTCTCACAGCGGCTCCGTTCACAGTAAATGCTGTTCCACAGGAACGGTTATCATTTACACATGTGGAGCGGCTCAAACTCCATCTCTGCATGTTGTTGTGAGTTTGGGTTTATTATAACCTTCATCTGGGGAACGCAACGTGCGCTATTTCATCAGATTTGTAACGTAAATCATTTATAAATCCACGCAAACTCAGGAGAGTACATCATTATCTCGCGGTTTCGGAATAAAAGCTCAAACCCTCACTCTTGAGTTTACACGTTTTGATGTCCACATATTCATTTAGTTACAGTGGCTATAGCATTTCTGTCCTAAAGAAATGGCCAAATATTAAAGATTAAGTGGACATCTGAATTAAATGGTGCTTGGTCAATATTAAACAAGGATTAGATCGCACAGCAATGTGTAAAAAATAATCATCAGGCCGTTGGCGCCCCCTGCAGGCCTTTGTTGTGATGCGTAATGTACATTAGCTCTATTGTTTATAATACATTATGTATTTTAACAGTTTTGTCCAATAAAACCATATGATTTCTTGCTTTTGATACTTTATTTGAACTTATTATTATTGCCTCATTGCTATTATGTATGTATTTTAAGTAATTTTAAAGGCTATTGTTCACTTACATATTTTTATTACCACAAAAAAATTAATTATAATTATAGGGCACTATGAAATCCGTTTTATTTCCAAATTC
>NW_015546208.1:89919-91859 GCF_001515605.1 Sinocyclocheilus anshuiensis | reverse complement strand
TTTTTTCCATTTTCATTTTTCTATACTCTGTTTTAATGGTTAAATTAAATTTTATTAATCAAAAAGCCTGTCTAATTAATTGAGTTTTACAGTTTTATCTTTACCAAATTCTGTTTTCCATAATTTTCTGGATTCCATTTTAATGGTTCCATTAAATTTTAATAATCAAAAGCATCTCCAATTAATTGATTTTAAGTTTTTTCTTTTCTTTTCAGAATGATTAGGAGACAGAATTACAGATGCATGAATGTAAGGTTGAGATGGAGAACTGACCCACGACCAACAACACCTACACCGACTGTCTTCAGAAAAGTTTAGATGGTATTTTCTTCTCATCTCGTCTCTGTATAAGTCACACCAAAGTAGCGTTTATAAGCGCAGCGCTGCTTTGTTTACAGCGGTAACCAAGGACACGCTGTATCTGCTGTCAGAGTGAATCTGCGTCTCATTCAGAGCGTCTGCTGTTTCTGTTTCCTGCAGATGTTTCATGTAGTATAGTTTCACAAAACTAAAGTCAGACCATTCTGTTTTTGTTTTAAAATGTCAAATTATACAATCTAATTTAGATGAAAAATTGCTGAGGCTGCATGCATTCAGCATCTTTGTTTGGATTGTGATTTTTGGATTGTTTGCATTTTCTCCAAGCAATAATAAAAGGACACCTTTTCATTCATAATTTGTCTTAAATCTAATTTTGTTTTAAAAAATTGTGAGAAAATCATATTGTGAAATCAGTATCATGACTCGTATCGAATCGTTACATCTCTAGACAGCAGCAGTCAATGATTCTCTGATAAACAGACAGATCAAATGATACAGCATTAGCAACATTATACACGCCATTTATGAACAATTTAATGCATCCCATAGCCAAGAACTGTCTCAATTAAAAAATACAGCAATAAACTGTTGAATGAAGCTGTATAAATCCTCACATCATCTAATGCTCTCTCTCTATAGGCCTACCCTCATATATAAAGATACATTAAACAGATATATGAAAAGTCTCATATAATAGACAGACAAACAGACAGATAGATAGATAGATAGATAGATCGACCTAAAGCCTCATACAAACACTCCTATATCGTTAGTTTTACACACACACACACACACACACACACACACACACAAAGGTTTGACCTATTAATATAATAAGGCTGCTCATCCTGGTGAAGCGTCATATCGCGCTGCGTGTCTTTGTCTCATGAAGCGGCTGGGCGGCGCGACAACATTCACCATTCACACCATAATGCCGTCTCAATATTCACATTCAGCATTCATCATAATTCACCATAATGCCGTCCAATATTCACACCATAATGCCGTCCAATATTCACACCATAATGCCGTCCAATATTCACACCATAATGCCGTCCAATATTCACACCATAATGCCGTCCAAATAATTCACCATAATGCCGTCCAATATTCACACCATAATGCCGTCCAATATTCACATCAATGCCGTCTCATGCCTTATTTCGCAACAGCAAACAAATATCACCGCGACACTCGAGCCTTTGACATGAAGTCGATCAGATGGATATCTGCAGCTGTATCCGATCGCTCTGATTTCAGAAAGAGGCGACGACAAAAGCGCAGCAGCACGCGAGAATAGCGCGATACTCACGGGGCGGCGCTGGATGAGGAGTGAGCGGCTCTCGGTCTCCAGACGCGATCTGTCTGCTGCTCTCCTCCTGCTGCTGCTGCTGCTGATGATGATGCTGAGGAGCACTGGCGCTCTCCCTCCCCTCAGCACGCCTCAGCTCAGAGGAGGAGGCTTCAGCAGCCACGCGCTCTTCACTAGCACGACCAGCAGAGCTTTCTTCTGGAGAAGTGCTGCTCATTTCAGCCATCTCTGGAGCACTACTTACATCATTTGGAGTACTAGTTTCTTCAGTCGTCTGTGCAGCACTAGTTATCTCAGTCGTCTGTGC
>NW_015546208.1:64648-81058 GCF_001515605.1 Sinocyclocheilus anshuiensis | reverse complement strand
CTCGCGTGTGCAGCACTAGTTATCTCGGTCGTCTGTGCAGCACTAGTTATCTCGGTCGTCTGTGCAGCACTAGTTATCTCGGTCGTCTGTGCAGCACTAGTTATCTCGGTCGTCTGTGCAGCACTAGTTATCTCGGTCGTCTGTGCAGCACTAGTTATCTCGGTCGTCTGTGCAGCACTAGTTATCTCGGTCGTCTGTGCAGCACTAGTTATCTCGGTCGTCTGTGCAGCACTAGTTATCTCGGTCGTCTGTGCAGCACTAGTTATCTCGGTCGTCTGTGCAGCACTAGTTATCTCGGTCGTCTGTGCAGCACTAGTTATCTCGGTCGTCTGTGCAGCACTAGTTATCTCGGTCGTCTGTGCAGCACTAGTTATCTCGGTCGTCTGTGCAGCACTAGTTATCTCGGTCGTCTGTGCAGCACTAGTTATCTCAGTCGCTTGTGCAGCACTAGTTATCTCAGTCGTGTGCAGCACTAGTTATCTCAGTCGTGTGCAGCACTAGTTATCTCAGTCGTGTGCAGCACTAGTTATCTCAGTCGTGTGCAGCACTAGTTATCTCAGTCGTGTGCAGCACTAGTTATCTCAGTCGTGTGCAGCACTAGTTATCTCAGTCGTGTGCAGCACTAGTTATCTCAGTCGTGTGCAGCACTAGTTATCTCAGTCGTCTGCGCAGCACTAGTTATCTCAGTCGTCTGCGCAGCACTAGTTATCTCAGCCGTCTAGTTATCTCAGTCGTCTGCGCAGCACTAGTTATCTCAGTCGCCTGTGCAGCACTAGTTATCTCAGTCGTGTGCAGCACTAGTTATCTCAGTCGTCTGCGCAGCACTAGTTATCTCAGTCGTCTGCGCAGCACTAGTTATCTCAGTCGTCTGCGCAGCACTAGTTATCTCAGTCGTCTGCGCAGCACTAGTTATCTCAGTCGTCTGCGCAGCACTAGTTATCTCAGTCGTCTGCGCAGCACTAGTTATCTCAGTCGTCTGCGCAGCACTAGTTATCTCAGTCGTCTGCGCAGCACTAGTTATCTCAGTCGTCTGCGCAGCACTAGTTATCTCAGTCGTCTGCGCAGCACTAGTTATCTCAGTCGTCTGCGCAGCACTAGTTATCTCAGTCGTCTGCGCAGCACTAGTTATCTCAGTCGTCTGCGCAGCACTAGTTATCTCAGTCGTCTGCGCAGCACTAGTTATCTCAGTCGTCTGCGCAGCACTAGTTATCTCAGTCGTCTGCGCAGCACTAGTTATCTCAGTCGTCTGCGCAGCACTAGTTATCTCAGTCGTCTGCGCAGCACTAGTTATCTCAGTCGTCTGCGCAGCACTAGTTATCTCAGTCGTCTGCGCAGCACTAGTTATCTCAGTCGTCTGCGCAGCACTAGTTATCTCAGTCGTCTGCGCAGCACTAGTTATCTCAGTCGTCTGCGCAGCACTAGTTATCTCAGTCGTCTGCGCAGCACTAGTTATCTCAGTCGTCTGCGCAGCACTAGTTATCTCAGTCGTCTGCGCAGCACTAGTTATCTCAGTCGTCTGCGCAGCACTAGTTATCTCAGTCGTCTGCGCAGCACTAGTTATCTCAGTCGTCTGCGCAGCACTAGTTATCTCAGTCGTCTGCGCAGCACTAGTTATCTCAGTCGTCTGCGCAGCACTAGTTATCTCAGTCGTCTGCGCAGCACTAGTTATCTCAGTCGTCTGCGCAGCACTAGTTATCTCAGTCGTCTGCGCAGCACTAGTTATCTCAGTCGTCTGCGCAGCACTAGTTATCTCAGTCGTCTGCGCAGCACTAGTTATCTCAGTCGTCTGCGCAGCACTAGTTATCTCAGTCGTCTGCGCAGCACTAGTTATCTCAGTCGTCTGCGCAGCACTAGTTATCTCAGTCGTCTGCGCAGCACTAGTTATCTCAGTCGTCTGCGCAGCACTAGTTATCTCAGTCGTCTGCGCAGCACTAGTTATCTCAGTCGTCTGCGCAGCACTAGTTATCTCAGTCGTCTGCGCAGCACTAGTTATCTCAGTCGTCTGCGCAGCACTAGTTATCTCAGTCGTCTGCGCAGCACTAGTTATCTCAGTCGTCTGCGCAGCACTAGTTATCTCAGTCGTCTGCGCAGCACTAGTTATCTCAGTCGTCTGCGCAGCACTAGTTATCTCAGTCGTCTGCGCAGCACTAGTTATCTCAGTCGTCTGCGCAGCACTAGTTATCTCAGTCGTCTGCGCAGCACTAGTTATCTCAGTCGTCTGCGCAGCACTAGTTATCTCAGTCGTCTGCGCAGCACTAGTTATCTCAGTCGTCTGCGCAGCACTAGTTATCTCAGTCGTCTGCGCAGCACTAGTTATCTCAGTCGTCTGCGCAGCACTAGTTATCTCAGTCGTCTGCGCAGCACTAGTTATCTCAGTCGTCTGCGCAGCACTAGTTATCTCAGTCGTCTGCGCAGCACTAGTTATCTCAGTCGTCTGCGCAGCACTAGTTATCTCAGTCGTCTGCGCAGCACTAGTTATCTCAGTCGTCTGCGCAGCACTAGTTATCTCAGTCGTCTGCGCAGCACTAGTTATCTCAGTCGTCTGCGCAGCACTAGTTATCTCAGTCGTCTGCGCAGCACTAGTTATCTCAGTCGTCTGCGCAGCACTAGTTATCTCAGTCGTCTGCGCAGCACTAGTTATCTCAGTCGTCTGCGCAGCACTAGTTATCTCAGTCGTCTGCGCAGCACTAGTTATCTCAGTCGTCTGCGCAGCACTAGTTATCTCAGTCGTCTGCGCAGCACTAGTTATCTCAGTCGTCTGCGCAGCACTAGTTATCTCAGTCGTCTGCGCAGCACTAGTTATCTCAGTCGTCTGCGCAGCACTAGTTATCTCAGTCGTCTGCGCAGCACTAGTTATCTCAGTCGTCTGCGCAGCACTAGTTATCTCAGTCGTCTGCGCAGCACTAGTTATCTCAGTCGTCTGCGCAGCACTAGTTATCTCAGTCGTCTGCGCAGCACTAGTTATCTCAGTCGTCTGCGCAGCACTAGTTATCTCAGTCGTCTGCGCAGCACTAGTTATCTCAGTCGTCTGCGCAGCACTAGTTATCTCAGTCGTCTGCGCAGCACTAGTTATCTCAGTCGTCTGCGCAGCACTAGTTATCTCAGTCGTCTGCGCAGCACTAGTTATCTCAGTCGTCTGCGCAGCACTAGTTATCTCAGTCGTCTGCGCAGCACTAGTTATCTCAGTCGTCTGCGCAGCACTAGTTATCTCAGTCGTCTGCGCAGCACTAGTTATCTCAGTCGTCTGCGCAGCACTAGTTATCTCAGTCGTCTGCGCAGCACTAGTTATCTCAGTCGTCTGCGCAGCACTAGTTATCTCAGTCGTCTGCGCAGCACTAGTTATCTCAGTCGTCTGCGCAGCACTAGTTATCTCAGTCGTCTGCGCAGCACTAGTTATCTCAGTCGTCTGCGCAGCACTAGTTATCTCAGTCGTCTGCGCAGCACTAGTTATCTCAGTCGTCTGCGCAGCACTAGTTATCTCAGTCGTCTGCGCAGCACTAGTTATCTCAGTCGTCTGCGCAGCACTAGTTATCTCAGTCGTCTGCGCAGCACTAGTTATCTCAGTCGTCTGCGCAGCACTAGTTATCTCAGTCGTCTGCGCAGCACTAGTTATCTCAGTCGTCTGCGCAGCACTAGTTATCTCAGTCGTCTGCGCAGCACTAGTTATCTCAGTCGTCTGCGCAGCACTAGTTATCTCAGTCGTCTGCGCAGCACTAGTTATCTCAGTCGTCTGCGCAGCACTAGTTATCTCAGTCGTCTGCGCAGCACTAGTTATCTCAGTCGTCTGCGCAGCACTAGTTATCTCAGTCGTCTGCGCAGCACTAGTTATCTCAGTCGTCTGCGCAGCACTAGTTATCTCAGTCGTCTGCGCAGCACTAGTTATCTCAGTCGTCTGCGCAGCACTAGTTATCTCAGTCGTCTGCGCAGCACTAGTTATCTCAGTCGTCTGCGCAGCACTAGTTATCTCAGTCGTCTGCGCAGCACTAGTTATCTCAGTCGTCTGCGCAGCACTAGTTATCTCAGTCGTCTGCGCAGCACTAGTTATCTCAGTCGTCTGCGCAGCACTAGTTATCTCAGTCGTCTGCGCAGCACTAGTTATCTCAGTCGTCTGCGCAGCACTAGTTATCTCAGTCGTCTGTGCAGCACTAGTTATCTCAGTCGTACACACAGGTGTGCTGCTGGGAATAAGGGAGTGAAAGAGGTATGCATTTAATTACTCAATTTGCTTAAAATGAGATATTCACAATGATTTTCTATGGTCATCAAACGTGAATGAATCTAAGAGGCAGACGTCATGCTTGTGACAGTTAGGATGACTGACTGACTGCATATTACACTCTATTATGAAACAGCTGTTTAAAATAAAAGGTAGAGTGATGAACGCGCAGCTCTCAGTAATATGAGCCATGCCACATTATTAACAGATTAGAGATCACTGAAAAATCCTGTTGTCAGTGACTCTCAGAGCCGTTCAAACCGTGCAGCACAAATGAAGATCCTTTGAAGAATGCTTCTGCTGTTTTTGTCCATATACTGTGAAAGACACTGGAGTCCAACATGACCAAACCTCACTGATTTTCACTGGAAATATCTATGTAATGGCGTGAGGGTGAGTAAGTGAGGGTGTGGGTAAACCCGTCTCAGTAGATTGTGTAGAGCAGACGGCGCGTGATTGAGATGCTGCTTCTGCACTGATCTCAGCTCAGGGCCTCACGGTCGCTATGATAAGAGACCAAAATAAGCAGAGCATCTGTCAGAGCTCTCAAGTGTGACGACTGGGGCTCTCGCAGGGTCTCCTTAAACGCTTTACTAGCCGGACGTCAATACAAAACAGAAAAGCTTGATTAGGACTCATGCTGGCCTCACGTATTCATCAGGAATGCATGCATTACACCGGTGACTGAACACAGGTGCCTGTGCAGTTCATTAAACAAGTCCAGATATGAAAACTAGCCCAGCATTCAGTCCAAATCCACAGCATCCATGCATGTTTCTGGCAGCCGTCTTCTGTGTGTGTGATGAAGTGAGCAGTGCTGTTTGTTTAGGGGTGTAAAGTGATCTGTGAGCGGCGTGAGCAGGATCTCACATTCAGACGGCCAGCAAGCTCTTGCTCACAGAGTGTTGTCAAAACATTAATAGGCTGTAGCTCATTCTTCTCATGATTAAACATCTAAATGTGTAAGGCATTTATTCAGCTGTGAGCTCAGGTCCACGATGAGTGCTGGTATCGAGACACACCCTCAGTCTGGTGTTGCTCAGAGGCTGATGCTGTTTGGTTTAGTGTTGTGCTATTTTCATTAGTGAGCAAAGATAGACAAAATATCTGACCATGTGAGCTACTGGATATGAGCTGAATGAACAGTGTGCTCATCGTCCTCCGTCATGTGCTCACATTCACCTCTGCTGCTCCTGCATGGCTTAAATATCTGAAATGATGTGTATGACAGATCACAGATAGAGCAGTGACGTGCAGAACTGCTCATTCAGCATGAAATGATGTTCTCAGGGATGATGCATATAGACCAGACCAGTCTCAAAGATTTGGACAGGACTGCTTTGCAGTGATCATGTGCATTCTCATTGTCTTGAATTAAGATGATGCTGAGCGTCAGTCAGATCAGAGCTGAGAGTGTTCAGGGGAACGTGCTGTTGTTTCTGAGGTTTGCAGCAGTGAGAGCTGCTCCTGCAGATGGATTCATGCCAGGACTACAAAGTGTCGAGTCACTGTGCTGAGCAATCAGATAATGACATACCCTGAGGTTTGCACAGCTCCACATATGTGAGTCCAGCACTGGTGTACTAGCACGCTTGTAGACAGCATTAGCTGAGGTGTTGGGATGCAAGCGTGAGGTAAACGGAGATGCGGCGCTGCTGTGGGGTTGGCACGGCCGATGTGCTGCTGCTGCATTGTTTTATTGATGGCGTGTCTCCAGTAGCTCAGATCAGATCTGTGCCTCAGCGCCTGCAGTTTCACAGCTTCTCACAGTCAGGTTGATGTTCTGTGATCAGCGCTGTCCAGTCCTGCGCCAACCTTAAACCAGCTAATCAAAGTCTTCAGGATCACTAAACACGTCCAGACAGTGTGTTGGAGCTAAACGCTGCGGGATAGTGATCCTACAGGAGCAGGACAACTCTGAGCAGCCAAATCACATCAGAATTATAGCATGTTAAAGGAATAGTTCACCCAAAGATGAAAGTGTGCTCACTCTCAGATCAACGGAAAGGAGGACTAAGAATCTCCAACGACAGCTGGCAGTGCTACATTTGCTACAACGGCCTGCACTTCAGCGTCCGCCCATCTATCGCTGTTCTCCATACTTGCGAATAAGTTGACACAATGTTTACAGTATGTTTACACTGCGTTTTAAATCATGGCGGGTGAGGGCGTTTCCGTACGCGTTTGGTCAGTCAATGTCTGCTTACATCACAATTAGTACCAGTTGTGCTGGTTAGACCCTGCTCCTGAGTAGGAGCTCTGGACCAATCGCAGCAGTCCGGTGTGCGTCTGGACCAATCACAGTGCGCTGTAAGCAGATGAGCGGTTGGTCGCGATGGCGTCTGCAGAGCTGAGGAATCGTCTGGAGGAGCTTCTGAAGCGACTCGACATTGACACGATCTGTGTCTTGGTCCAGTACACCAGATTGCTGGCAGATGAACAAATAGACTCCCAGAACACCTGGAAAACTTCTTTTGAGGGAAATTTTGTGTAATATCTGATTGTTTGATCAGAAACACTAAATCTGTTCACTATTGTATATATATATATATAGCGCCTGTAACATCGAGATATATAATTGTTTGTTTTTTTGAAAATCACGATTTCTAGTTGTCTGAATTAGTGTCAATTCTGTAACCTTCAAACTATATTACTAAAGTAGAGTGAGAATGTTGATAGTATGTAACAGAATTGACGGTCATACACGAGACACACACATACATAACTGTCAACTGTCTGTACATCCACGCCAAGTCGAACTTCTCTCAAAAGTTGACAGCCTTTGAGGGGCTGCATGGAAATTATTCCATGGGAAACGACTGGGAACGGCACCAACTTTCAGCCGCGGACTTCCTGGAACGTAATCGGCAGCGGTAAAATGCTGACTACAGACATATGTGCTAGCTCTCCGAATTACGAACGTAGACCCTTCCTCCCGTCTAATAGCGACGACCCATTTCCTTTTTTGGTCTTCGTTTAAAGGAAACCCGTGAAAACTCAAATATGGTTGTTTTTGTTTAGAAGTGGTGCACTGAGGCACGCTACAGCAGCACTTATTCTTAGACTCCGCCATTGTTACCGGAAGTAACTTTACCCTGCGTTGGCGAACGCCGGAAACACAGAACCCGGAAGTGTGAAAAAGGCTAATTATGGTTCCATGTGTGTACAGAACACAGCTCACTCCTGAAACTGCCATGAATGTGCTAACCATAGCAACATTGTGGGGTCTTGGAGAGCTCAGTCTACATCCAGTTTTAATACTGGCTACGTTCACACTGTCAACTTTTGGGATTGAGTCTCGAAATGTCCCGTTCAAACAGCAGCTTACAGTTGTGTTTAGAATACTGTCTGTATGAATGTGCAACCTTACCAGTAACCATAGCGACAGCGACCAAAGTAAAATCAAAGATGGCGACGTCACTTTCTGACACGACAAGAGTAACCGTATTAATGACTCAAATACAGGACTGACAACCGTACTCTGCTGCTGTGTGAACGTGGCCCATGAATGTCTTTATTTGTCATGCAGAATGAGCTAGATGAAGTTGTGAGAACATGGAACACCCACCAAATAAGACCAGGCCAGGGACTGCCCACAGTTCGCCCAGTTCTGATGTTCTCTTTGCCCGAAGTTCATGGTGCAGCAGAAGACAAACTCAAATCTGTTCTTGCTGAGGAAGCGGCTGCTTGCTACACCCCTGTGACGAGACTGTATTTGAGCTCTGTCTTAACTGCTCCTGTGGACCCATACCATGCAGCTGAGCTGTACACTCTGTTAAGAAATGAGATACGAGAGAATATCTAGAAAGAAAAACTTTAAATGTTTGCATTTTAATGAAAGCATAATTAAACTTGAACTCAGATCTATATTACATTAGAGACTCAGACTGTATTACAATAAGTGTCATGCTAATATATTTTATTATTTTGAGCTGTGTAAGTGTAATAAACATTTTTAATAAAACAGTTGTGGTGTATGCTTATACAAACAAGAAATTACAGTACACCAGTAACTAACCATAATCAACGTAATACATGCAAAATATGTACAAAACCTTTTTTTTGCATTACATGCTGACACTCCTAAGCTTGATCTCAAATAACTTTTCAAGTATACCTTTTCAAGTATAAACCTGGTTTTCTTTAGAATTCTACATTCAGTGAGTATAGAAATATAAATCAGTATTTAAACATAATGAATGTAATGTTCCTAAGCTTGACCTTAAATTTGATACCATTTTTCTTTTCTGAAATTCAATGGGTATAGAATTTTTAATCAACACTGTATGTAGACCTAAGATGTAAACACAACACATACAGTGTATTTCCAGTTATGATACGTGACCCTGCAGCACAAAAGCAGTCTTAAGTCGCTGGGGTATATTTGTAGCAATAGCCAACAATACATTGTATGGGTCAAAATTATACATTTTTCTTTTATGCCAAAAATCATTAGGATATTAAGTAAAGATCACGTTCCATAAAGATATTTTGTAAATGTCCTACTGTAAATATATCAAAACTTAATTTTTGATTAGTAATATGCATTGCTAAGAACTTCATTTGGACAACTTTAAAGATGATTTTCTCAATATTTAGATTTTTTTGCACCCTCAGATTCCAGATTTTCAAATAGTTGTATCTCAGCCAAATATTGTCATATCCTAACAAACCATACATCAGTGGAGGGATTATTTATTCAGCTTTCAGATGATGCATAACTCTCAATTTCTAAAAATTGACCCTTATTACTGGTTGTGTGCTCCAGGGTCACAAATACAAAGCTTCAGTGTAATATGTTTAACGTTGTTATGTTTTCAAGTATGAACCTGCTATTTCTTCAGAATTCTACATTTACAGGCATTGAAGGTGTGTGTGATGTGTGTGTGTTTAGAAAAATGTCCAGCTACACAATGTCCATGACCCAGATGTTACTTTCCAGAACACAGTTAAGTTCAGCACAGAACTGTGGGATATTGTCACAGGAGTCACAGAGGTCCAATTGGCCTTCTAGTGAAATCTGTCTGAATAGCCTCTGTAACCACCAAATCAGAACCAGAACAGAATCTCACGAATCTGCTGAGTTTGTCTTCGTCAATTTCCCTGATCTACCTTTTCAAGTGATTGGCGACCTCTGTTTGATTTTCTGTCATTTCTGGTGGGAACTTCAAGAGCCCAGTCACCTCTTTTGGTGTAGGCTTCAAGTCTTTGTATAGCTGTTGAATTTCTTCACAGCTTAGAGAGATCAGGCCTGGAGTTTTGTGACCTCCCTCCAGCAGTCAATAACGAACATTGGTTTCTGAACGAGTTCCTTGTCAAGTATTCCTGGTAGAGAGGAAACCGTGACCCTCCTCCTGCACTCATAAGTGTTCATGATGTCCAGAAGCTCATCCGTGTCGTTGAGTGCTTGATTGAGAACATCTCGCTCCTGGCAGCTGACAAACTTCAGGAGTGTTGTATATACAGCCCCAAACAGCATCTCCTCAAGCAATGGTGGAGCATGCAGTCTTTAAACCCTTTAAGAAGGACTCGCCGCGCAGCTTTCCACGTGTCACTGCTGAAGTCATGCCTGAGGAAAGGCACTCTTACAGATGTTCCGACAGTGCAATGTTCATAGCAATCAGACCAGAAGGACGCCTGGCCCGCTACCTGCTTCCTCGGAGTCGTTGGGAAGTATACGTCTTACTGTCAAGGACTGGGTGACAATCTTGTGGTCAGAAAATGCCTCAATCATGTCGTTGAAGCTATGTGAGTAGTGTATGGTCAAGTTCCTGTTCTGTAAATCGTTAGGCACATTTTGTGGTGAGTCACAAGGGTCATGCATCACTGTGTCACTGAGAGAATCTTCCTCAGTAGCCGGTTGTGGACCAGATGTGATCTCGGGGTCACTGCTGACATTGAGCACCATGCCTGCAGGATGGTCTTGTGAGGAATGTAGGCTAACGTCTTCATCAGAAATAATAAAAAAAAAAACATCAGGAAGGGTGTCCTGAGGCTCATATATCTCTAGTTGCTCATTTTCTCATGCAAGGTACTTGGCCAGGTCTGCATCTTCCATAAGCAGGATGACTTCTCTATCAATCTGTGAAAGAAGAGGGACACGCATGTTAACTTTTGGAACAAGAATATTAATCATACGGTTTCATAACAGCTAAAAGGACATGTTATTAAAAAGGAGAACCAAATGTAAAATCTGGTCACTCAGATTTGATACAACTGTCAAGACACATCCGGTCCTGCAGTGTTTAGCTCCATCCCTAATCAAACACATCTGAAGAATCGTCTGGATTGCTTGAAAATTATAAGTGTGCTAGACTTGCAAAATTTATTTAAAAAATAATAATAATAAATTAGCATGCAAAATGTCTTCATACGCTGTAATGGCTGTGATATGACGTCGTGCTCTGCAGTGTCTTTTTAAAAACTGAAATCCAAAATGTAAAAACAATCTACACCACTTTCCTGCAATGCTACGGTTCAGACTTATGTTCTTTACATGTGGCCACCAGGTCATGCCATGATGTATCAGTCTTCTACTGGCCACACGGTTTCATACGAATTTGCAGGTTAGAGTTCACCAAACTTGTACCATGGTTTCCACTCTCTCGGATATACATATGAAATGTAAGTTAATGGAATGAAAAGTGTAGTGTGACTGGCCCTTAACTAGGGATGATGGGGGTCAAGTCTGCCCATCCTGCAGTAGGTGCATGTTTAAAGGGATATTAGGTTGTGACATGGCAGAGAAGTTTAGAAGTACTGTTATTGTTAACGAGACAGGGACTGTCTTTTAACAGAAGGATTAAAGAAAATTGAATAAACATTGTATTCTTATTATTTTTGTTATGTGTTCATAATTTTATTATAGTTGAACCATATTCAATGACCCTAATGACTTATCAAATGAACCAAAACACCATACCTTTTGCTGCTTCGTTGCCGTAATTTCTTCCTCAGGGATGCCTCCATTTCTCAGGAAATATGATCCCTAGTTTCCTCCATCATGGGCCTGCAAAGTAGTGCACAGAAGTGTTACGTTTAAATTGGATAACTTTAAAATAATTGGTCAGACTAGTGGGAAGAAACTGTGAAAACGCATCTTTGGACAAAATGAATATTTATGCCTTCTGCATGTCTTTACCTTTTTATTTTTTAAACCGTCAACAAATCCTGAAAATTATATACAGTACAGTACTGTGCAAAGTATTTGGAATTTTAGACTTTACCAAAAGAAAAAAATCCTTTAAAAACTTTGCTTTTACATGTGTTTTAATATTTCCAAACATTAATAGGGTGTAATTTTCCAGTGACATTTAGTATGAAACAGCTGTCCGATAACAGGTCCACACAGAGATCTGATCTCAACTTCATCGAGCAAGTCTGGGATTACATTAAGAGACAGAGGACACTAAATCAAACAACTGGTGCAACATATGAGTTTGTTAACAGTTCTGCGCTGTGCTGCATTATCAGAGGATAGAACAATGCCATGTTTCGTGAACACAGAGCTCGCACAAACGTTCACAGATTCAGCTCCGCTAACTTGACTACTAAATTTCACTGCCAGTGTTATCTCCTGGTTAATGATATTTACTGTATATGGTCAGTTAAGATAGTTTAAAAAACGCAATTGCTAGCATAAAAAATGCAATAGTTTACGCTCTGTTTTAACTGCAACGTCATCGTATACCCTATCTATCCAATTCCATCAAACTGCATTTACAAATGTGTACTAAAAGAGTTTTTAATTAAGCTTACCTTTTAAATGACCGTTGATGTTTGCAAGGCCTTCCTTAGAACTAAGAACTCACTGCCGCAGATGACGTGCTTGTACAAAACAACTTAAACTACAACATTCATGTAAACAAAATTACGACTTTATTTTCATAATTTTTACTTTAATTTTCAAAATATTCTCAAAATTCGAGTTTAATCTCGTATTACTACGAGTTTATTCTTGTAATTTTGACTTTATTCTCGTACTGCTATGACTTTATTCTCAAAATATTTCGACATTATTCTCGTAACATTTCGACTTTATTCTGGAAATATTTCGACTTTATTCTCGTAATATTTAGATTGTATTCTCATAACATTTCGACTTTATTCTCGTAATATTTCGACTTTATTCTCGAAATATTTCGACTTTATTCTCGTAACATTTCAACTTTATTCTCGTAATATTTCGACTTTATTCTCGTAACATTTCGACTTTATTCTCGTAATATTTTGACTTTATTCTCGAAATATTTCGACTTTATTCTCATAACATTTCAACTTTATTCTCGTAATATTTCGACTGTATTCTCGTAACATTTCAACTTTACTCTCGGAATATTTCGACTGTATTCTCGTAACATTTCGACTTTATTCTCGTAATATTTTGACTTTATTCTCGAAACATTTCAACTTTATTCTCGGAATATTTCAACTTTATTCTCGGAATATTTCGACTTTATTCTCGTAATATTTCGACTTTATTCTCGTAACATTTCAACTTTATTCTCGTAATATTTTGACTTTATTCTCGTAATATTTTGACTTTATTCTCGAAACATTTCAACTTTATTCTCGTAATATTTCGACTTTATTCTCGTAATATTTTGACTTTATTCTCGTAACATTTCAACTTTATTCTCGTAATATTTCGACTGTATTCTCGTAACATTTCAACATTATTCTCGTAATATTTTGACTTTATTCTCGTAATATTTCGACTGTATTCTCGTAACATTTCAACATTATTCTCGTAATATTTTGACTTTATTCTCGTAATATTTCGACTGTATTCTCGTAACATTTCAACATTATTCTCGTAATATTTCGACTTTATTCTCTAAATATTTCTACTGTATTCTCGTAACATTTCGACTGTATTCTCGTAACATTTCAACTTTATTCTTGTAATATTTCGACTTTATTCTCGTAACATTTCGACTTTATTCTCGAAATGTTATGACTTTAATCACGTAATCATAGATTTTTAAAAAATGTTTAATGTGGCACTAAAACGCCGTCGCAGATGACAGTATATTTACTGAACAAAAATCAATTATTTTATTGAAAATGTGTTTAAAAATATACAAACTTTGCTGAAGTGATGTGAACGAGTATTAGTTTAGATATAATGCAAATATTACTTTAGTGCAGGGGTCTGCAACCTTCAACATCAAAAGAGCCATTTTGGCCCCTTTCCCACACAATAAAATTCACGTGGAGCCGCAATTTGATCCCTAAAATGAAGATAACACAGCACATAGCTAAAGTTTTAATTTCAGAAGTGAGGGGGGGACTTTTCTTATGTCTTACTTTTAATTGGCTAAGAAATAAAATACACTGCTGGACAATAACCATTTGTATTCTATAATGTTTTTGATATATATTTTGCTAATGAGAATTTTATGATTAGGATTGGTTTATATACTACAAACACCGTTTCCATTTTTATCACAGAATAAGGCAGAAAATATATTTTATAGCTTCTGTACTGTAATAAATGCTATGTCAGTTAGCACTGTATCATTCATACACTTTATTTATTACCTGGAGAAGAATTTAAAAACACACATAAACCATATATTGTCGCAATAGTTTCATCAGTTACGGTTTATGCTTGTTATTCAGCTTAGCTACAGCGATAACTTGATGCCTTCGTCCATATTAGGGATTTCCTGGCTCGTCAAAAGTTATTACTTCTATGAGTCTGTTTTGGACTTTCTGTGTGAGAGCGCCTCCAGCTTCGAGTATGAATGAAACACACACTGCAGGAGAGTGCTGCGCGCTTCGTGATGATCACATCGTCTGATACGAATAAAACAGATCCAAAACGATGTGACTGTCTTGGCTCTTTTAATTTAAATCTAGATTTATTCACTCTGGCCCCTGAAAACATCTACGTGAACACACTGGAAAGAAGTACATGGGAAGAGTTTAGGTTTTATTAAAGCCCGTCCCCCGTGTATTCTATAAGCTACAGAGTGAAAGAGCGGCGTGTTTAGTGGAAGTATCTGGATCAATACTGCGGTCCTTTTTCATTTGAATTATTTAACAAGTATGTTAAGATTGCAATAGTCCTATTTTATAATTAAAAAGTATTAAAATGATAATAATAATAATAATAATAATAATAAGGTAAATATGAATTTTATTTTATTATTTCAATTGTAACAAATAAATAAAAGATGTTACATTTGCAATAATTCTATTTTATTGTAAAATAAAAAGTATTTAAAAATAATAATAACCAGGATTTAAGGAGTATAGTGAGAGTGACTCCTGGTTAACATGTAAATGAATGGGTCGTGTTTAATCACTATTTATACTAGTTTATGTATGACAACAGAAAATATGTAAATGGGAAGAGCTTGATTGGGCATTCAGTTGATGATGCTGTGATGCTGCGGGTGGAGCGGGAGTCTTCATCAGTCACTTCTGACCTACTGCTTCAACAAACCTGAACATAAGCAATAAACACACATCTCTCCAGCAGTGCTTCTCTGTCAGCGCATGGAATTGTGTTCTGTAATTGTTGCACATAAAAGTGGACTTTTTTAAATCCATGAAGATAGCTTGCACTAAGATTGTTTCTGACTTCATGTCCGTCAGTCTGTGGGTGTCTGAGGTGAAAGTTTGAAATGTTGAAGGAATAGTTCACCCAAAGATGAAAGTGTGCTCACTCTCAGTTCATCCGAGATCAGGATGAGTTTGTCTCTTCATCAGGTTTGTAGAAATGTAGCACTGCATCAGTGTCTCAGCAATGGATGCTCTGCAGTGAATGGGTGCCGTCAGAATGAGAGTCCAAACAGATGATAAAAACATCACAATAATCCACAAGTAATCCACAGCACTCCAGTCCATCAGTTAACATCTGGAGAAGACAAAAGCTGAAACTAATCCAGCATTAAGACGTTTTTAACTAAAATACGAGTCCATAATCCATAATAACACTTCCTCCAGTGAAAAAGTGTTCTTGTGTGAATCAGGAGAGAAATCTGCACAGATCAAGCAGTGTTTAAACAGCTCTAAACACATATGTGGCTGGATTTTGATGCAAGAGACAACAGCAGATGCACTTTTTCACTGGAGGAAGCGTTATTATGGATTATGCACTCGTATTTCAGCGACAGTTTGAAGTAAAACGTCTTGACACATTTGTTTCTTACAAACGCAGGATACAGGCACAGGATCAGCACAGTGAGGATTACAGAACCAAGGGCTCTGAGGCGTGTTTGTAAGAAGTGCAGCAGGTGGCGCTCTTTGACAACCGCCCGAACCGGAAGTGGAGGCGCGTCTTCAGTTGTGGAGCGAACGCGTTCTGGACCAATCGCAGCAGTCCGGTGTGCGTCTGGACCAATCGCAGCAGTCCGGTGTGCGTCTGGACCAATCACAGTGCGCTGTAAGCAGATGAGCGGTTGGTCGCGATGGCGTCTGCGGAGCTGAGGAATCGTCTGGAGGAGCTTCTAAAGCGACTCGACATTGACACGATCTGCGTCGATCATCCAGAGGTGATACTGAAGACATATATAACACACACACACACACACAGACACTCTCTCACGATTGTTCCTCATCCATGTACACACACACACACACTCACACTCTCTCTCTCACACAGACACACACACTCACACTCTCTCTCACACAAAGACACACACACACACTCTCTCTCTCACACAGAGACACACACACACTCACACGCTCTCTCTCACAAAGACACACACACTCACACGCTCTCTCACACACACACACACACACACACACATGCGGCTGTGAATGAGGATATACCATAGACTTTCACTGGTTTTATATGAAACTAATGATCACGCACAGTGAATTGTACTGTCACATTTACTTTCTTGAAGCCCCTTTTGTCACCAGCGTGTGGTGGGAATGTTTCCCTCTCTCACACACACACACACACACACACACTCACACTCTCTCTCTCACAAAGACACACACACACACACTCTCTCTCTCACACAGAGACACACACTCACACGCTCTCTCACACACACACACACACTCACACTCTCTCTCTCACAAAGACACACACACACTCTCTCACAGAGACACACACACACTCACACGCTCTCTCACACAGACACACACACACTCTCTCTCTCACACAGACACTCACTCTCTCTCACACAGACACACACACTCACACACACTCTCTCTCACACAGACACACACAC
>NW_015546208.1:54862-61380 GCF_001515605.1 Sinocyclocheilus anshuiensis | reverse complement strand
CACACTCACACTCTCTCTCTCACACACACACACACACTCACACTCTCTCTCTCACACACACTCACACACACACTCACACTCTCTCTCTCACACACACGACTGTTCCTCATCCGTGTACACACACACACAGGAGCAGACTTTACAGGAACTAGTACATTTACTTGAGTTATCTGTAACACTTTTCACTTTTAGAGTAAATGTACTTTACTTAAGTATTATATTTTCCGGAAACTTATGAGGTGTAATAGCTTTTAGCTTTTTTGTCAACTGTAAAAGCTCTTCATTCTGAAGATATACTACAGGTTAGTCACTGTATTCAGTGTAAGTTGCTTCAGAGGCATAAAGCACTGCAAGTATTTCATACAACAATAATAAAACAGTGCGTTGACAAAAAAATAAAAAATACTTTTGGTGCTTAAGTGTACTATGTACTATTACTTAAGTAAAAATCTGTCTTTACAACTTTCACTTGTAATGGAGTAATATTTGAGCAGCAGTATCAGTACTTTAGAGTCAAGTAATGGAGTTCTGTACTTTGTCCACCTCTGCTTTTTAGCATATAGTCTCAACTGCTTTATGTCATCACAGAATGTAATTGTGTGTGTGTGTGTGTGTGTGTGTGTGTGTGTATTTATGTGACTGTGTGTCTCTGTGTGTGTGTGTGTGTGTCTGTCTCTGTGTGTATTTGTGTGACTGTGTGTCTCTGTGTGTGTGTGTGTGTCTGTCTCTGTGTGTATTTGTGTGACTGTGTGTGTGTGTGTGTGTGTGTCTCTGTGTTGAAGGTGTTCACGGTGGAGGAGATGATGCCTCACGTGGCTCATCTGAGCGGCGCCGTCACTAAAAACCTCTTCCTGAAGGACAAGAAGAAGAAGAGCCTGTGGCTGCTGTCTGTGCGTCACGACCGGCAGCTGAACCTGAGTGATGTGGCCAAGCGTCTGGGGCTCGGCTCAGGGAACCTGCGTCTGGCGGACGAGTCGCTGATGCTGGAGAAGCTGAAGGTGGGTCAGGGCTGTGCCACGGCCCTCGCGCTCTTCTGCGACACCGACCGCAGCGTCAGGATGGTGCTGGACCGCGACCTGACCCACGGCGGCCACCAGAGAGTCTACTTCCACCCCATGACCAACAGCGCCACCATGGGGCTCAAACCAGACGACCTGCTCCGCTTCCTGCAGGAGACCGGCCACGAGCCCGTCGTCCTGAGCTTCGACTGAGGTCACGCTCGTCTGGTCAGTGATCAGTGCTCTTTAACTGGCAGCTCACACGCTTCTGACCTTCACTTCCTCACCGTCTCTGCCTTGAGACTTTACTGTATGACCCACATTAACCTCACCGTTCTAACACATGAACACACTCTCCTTCTGATTGTGGTCGTGTAATGGATGAGAATAAGACAGTCATCATGAAGTTTATCACATCGATTTAATTTATGAAAAAAGGAATGAGGCGGCATGTGGTGTTCACACAGGAGTAACACTGTCTTTTGGTGCACACTCACACACACACGCACGCACGCACACACACACACACTCTACGCTCACTCACTCACTCACACTCACACACACACCCACACACACACTCACACTCACACCCACACACACACACACAAACACTCACACTTACACACACACACACACACGATCTGTCTTCATGTTTTGGTGTTTGGGGCTTCTCCTCAGGTCTTCAGGGGTCGTGGCTCTTCTGCAGGTCACAGGAGTGTATGAGCAGCACACATGCAGGGATGTGGAGGATCTGTCATGCTGAGACGAGCTCCACAGATTCATCAGCTTTCTCTAAGAGTCCCTCTGCTTCCTTGATTCAAGGAAAAGGGCATATTTTTTCTCGTTTTCATTGCTGAGGGGTTCATGATTACAAAAGAGAGAGAAATGGCAGGATCTTGTAGGATTGTGCCGCTCTTCAGACGAAGCTCCTCTCTGATGGAGAACAAGAGATGACAACACTTAGAGGAGAAACACAGACGCTCAATCTCAGGAAACACTGCTGTGTGTGTCTCACCACTATCCACTCGTGCTCATTCTTGTGTGATTTTAATAAAATATGTCATCTTTACACATTGGCTCCATTACTGTGAGTTTCATGATGGAGAACTGATCAGAGTTCTGTTTTTACTCTTTCTGCTACAACTTTTCTGAATGGAAATATATATATATGGAACAGTATTTAATGTTAATTTCTGTGTGAAAATCACAGTACTACTGTCTTCGTGTGATGAATCGTTCAGTCTTTAAAGGGATCATATTAGTGTAGCTGATTTGTGTTTAAGTGCAGTTTGATCTCGTCCTCTGTGCTGCCAGGACATTAAAAACATGAACATAGCTATATTTCACATCACCCTGGCTGTTAAAGGCTCATGGGTCATCTCCCCCTGCATGTTCACTGGTTATTGCATTTAACTGCCTACACTGAAATCTCGTCACGCTTTCACCGGCTGTGGTGTGTTTCTGAACGTTGTCCTGCTCTTTATCAGGATTTCATTAAGTTCACACTCGTATCAAGCTCAATCGTTTATCATAGTGGCATTGCTGTGTGAAAACACACACACACACACAGACATGATACGGAAAGGTTAAATCCTCCTGAATATAGTCACACTTGTGCTGTTCGCAGTCAAAAATGACCACACGGGAAACATACTGAAAGCTCTTTTTTTAAGATATCAACCTCAAATTTGGAGCACAACTTTAGATTTATGGCTTTGATTTTTCTAACAGTTTTAACAAACTTTTTTTTTTTCACTTCAGCAATAATCCACCAAGCGTCTTTAAAAAGAGACCAAACGTAAGTCCGTTCTCCAAAGCATTCAAGATTTGCCACAGCTGGAAATTATATTTTCACGTCCGTGCTCTAAAATTGGTTAATGGCTAATAAATGGATTGTAGCTACTGCATAAATGTAATTTAGTACCATAAAATCCCCTAAAAATACAAAATATGAAATAAAAAACATTGAACTAATAAAGTACATCATTTAATTGAAAACTCTATTAAATCCATTTTTGAGCTCTGCGTGGATCAGAGAATACAGCTCAGCTGTCCCACTATGAAGTCTGCGTCCTGATATCAGTGCACTCCCCAAAACACACATCTGTACCAA
Source organism: Sinocyclocheilus anshuiensis (assembly GCF_001515605.1). Taxonomy (NCBI): domain Eukaryota; kingdom Metazoa; phylum Chordata; class Actinopteri; order Cypriniformes; family Cyprinidae; genus Sinocyclocheilus; species Sinocyclocheilus anshuiensis. Next base: position 58,269 of record NW_015546208.1, on the reverse strand, counting down.
TCAGTGGTGCCAATTACTAACTGTGGTGCTTATAATTAAGTGATTAAAAGCAGTTGCAAATGTTTTATAATATACTCATCTCTGCACCAAAAAAAAAGCGCAACACTTTGTTTTACTACCAAATTAAATGTAATGTTTAACTATAATCAATATTTAGCTTACACTGGAAAACAAAATGTCTTGATTTATTTCCAGAACATGATGCGTGATGAGATGCGCTTAGCCTGGCATGCCGCTCTGGAGTGTGGATCTAGTGTGTGTTAAGGGCACTGGGGATGGTCTTGCACACTTCTATCCTGTTGCGTGCACATGCTCTCAAGTGGCCAAGAGCACAAGTGTGGGTATTTGGACAGACCCTGTGTTGATCACTGCAGCCCAGGGAACACCAAAGGGAAGGAGCTTACACCATGAGTAGGCGGAGCCTCAGGTCAGTGGGGTTAGAGCTAAAGCCCCGCCCATCTCAGAGCCATCAGTGGGCTCATCCCATAGGCCCTGCCCCAAATCTCACCCTAAACCCTCGCGCTCTTCCACACTGTCGTGACTGTCAGGCCGAAGCCTAGCGTGGAGCTCGTCTCAGCGCACATTAGTGGCCACTCGTCAGCACCCTGCTGAAAGCTAAAACGGGTGACAACTTTCACGTTCAGCTTTAATCTTGATCTCGATTCAATGTCAATACATATGTATATACTGTATAAGGGGATACTAATCTTCTGTTGAGTGCATTTGAAAGCACCATTTTAAACTTTTCTTGGGTTAAATTCAGTATTTTTTTGTTTTCATTAATATTCACTTGTGTGTACTTATACGAGTATCATTAAAACACTATGTAATTTATGAACTTTTTAAATTTCACATTTAAAAAACCTATAGTGTTTAATCATGTCTAAATATTTATTCAAATGCAAAAGTTAAAAATAAGCAAGCAGGTATGCCTTCAATACTCTTGAGAAACTAGACTAGTAGACACAAGTTTATTTATTAAAGAGCATACAGGTACCTAGTGGCTAAACCATGGCATTACAAACAAAAATGATCAAAATGACTCTAATTTGCCTCTTTGCATTGGAATTTAAAACCAATTTCTCTATTTTAACCTTAAATAGACCTACTACACTAATTGTAATATAAGTAATAGAAATATTAGGAAAAAATATTTGAAGTGGTCATTAATGGACCATAATTATTGCACAAATAGTATTTAGTACCAAACGATCTCCTCAAAATATGAAATAAATATTACTGAACTAAAGTATAAAACATTTATCTAACTGAAAAAATAGTTAAGGTCTATGGTCACACTGTAAGGAATATCTGAGGGTTAAATACAAGAAAAACATTAATGTTGCCTCTCCAGAATAAACTGATACTGTAAATGTCATCGACCTAATAATCAATGCATAATATGCTGTAATTTTTTCCACAGGTAGCTGCACATACCTGCAGAGAGAAGCTGTGGTCTATCCTGTTAAACCCGTTCAGATGCACTGACAGCAGCTGCTTTGTTTAGAGCTACTGAGAGCTACTGAACCACGTGACCAGATCAAAGCAGCAATGTAGCAACTCTGATGTTCAATGCTCTGGCTTTAACTGAGGCGCTACAACGAATCACATCATATTAAGTGCGCCAAAACGGTATTTATTGTTTGAATGTTGTATTCAAACTTACAAAATTTGAAAGCTGAGACTTTGTTTCATATCACAAGCAGGGTTGCCACTTTGGCTTTACAAGTGCAGCGTGAGAGCGAGACAGAGCCTGGAAGCTGTATCTCACGCCAAATGCGTGAGAGTTGGCAACCCTGGCTAAATGACACATGTGACACCCTACAGCCATTGTACGACCACACGACCCCAAGTGCTCATGAAGTGTGTTTAGGGCAGGGCCACAGACTGTTTGAAAAGATGGACAACACGTCTCTGTTTCCTTCCACTGTAGAAAATCAAGCCGAAATGTTCCAGAAACTCGCTTGAACATGTACGCATGATTAGAACTGTGTAAAACGACATTTTACACAGTTAAAATGCTTTTTTAAAAATAAAAATAAAAACTGGGAAAGTGTGACTGTCTTTGGTCTGATTAGAAGGGTTATAGGGTTTCCTTTAGCCTCTGCTCTGTCTGATGTGAGGTTTAGCTGAGCTCAGCTCATTTAGTAGCTGGGTTTCCATCCAAAGCTGTGATTTTAACTTGTGCGCAAAACTGGAATATCGCATAAAACATTTGCGAACAAACATCGTTTCCATCCAACAAGTCAAAGAGAACAAAACGTCTCAGGTTACTAGTTACTTATGTAACCATGGTTCCCTGAATAGGGAACGAGACACTGCGTCCTCTAGGGGTCGCCATTGGGAACGCCTCGTCGTGACCCATGTCTGAAGCATACATTGAAAAAACACCAACAACAATTTTCATGGTGAGTTGCCCCTGGGACGTCAGACGGCTGTCTGTGACTTTATCCCCTAAGGCCAAAGGCCTAGGCTACATACCCAACTTACCTGATAGGGCCAAACTCCTGGGCCCGGGGTAGAGCTCAAGGCTTGGAATCATAATGGATTCCTTGAAAAGAGAGACAAACGAGAGCGGAGCTTTTCATTAAAATACGCTCGCAATGAACGCGGATTGCCCCCTCAAGGACATCGCGTGCGTGCTCTTTGCCCAAACAAAGCAGAGATTGTGTGTGTCATCAGGTGTCAAATAACAACTACGCGGATGCACACACCCTCTAAACGCTTTGCTAGTGCTCGCCATAACGATAGGAATATAGACCGCTCTTACCACGGACGCAGTTCGAAGTTCCCTTGAAAGGGAATCGTCACTTCCTGATAAACTGGCACTATAAATCACTAAGAAAAGTAGGAGAATATAATAATTTTCATATATAATAGTTGACTTGCGGCTCAGAGCGAGCAGACGAAACACAATGAATGCGGCCACTGCTTTCGGAGGTGGATGCTGCTGTTTGGGAACGCAGTCGTGTAACAGTTCAGGGAGCCAATTATACAGAAATACTTTGATGACAGACTTTGCTCGTGCATTTCTGAATGACCAAAACAACATTTCAGATGCTGTGAATGAGATCGGTCCGCTGGTTAGTCAGGTTATGACGTCCCATAGCGCAGTCACAGGACTTTTTGAGTCGCTTGGAGGAATTTATTCGCAAAATGCTTTTCCATCTCCTATTATTCGCATTAACCCTTTTTCACACAAGTCAAAAACCACCTCAAGCAAGTGTAAAAACTTTTTTGCGAATTAAGGGATTTTTATTCGAAATTTGGCGTTTCCATCCCTCCCAGCAAACAATAGCCGTCATTTCACCGTCTCGGTTAACTATAGGCCCGAATCCCGATATAGTCCGGCTATGTGTAACCCACTTCTAGCCCAAATAACCTTGAATTTGTAGTTGATAGTGACC
>NW_015546208.1:47413-54826 GCF_001515605.1 Sinocyclocheilus anshuiensis | reverse complement strand
CGTGACTAGCCCACGGTTCAGCACGCATGTGTTCAGAGGATTAATGGCAAAATTTAATAGAGTAAAAGATTTATCATTTGTATGTGTTTACAAACTCAATTGATTTTAAAATAGTGCAAGAAGAGGCGAAAGAGCAAACAACAGAACAAACACAGCTTTGACAAAGATTAATCCACATTAATTTATACAGTGAACACACTCAGAAGAATTGGAGAAACTGAGGAGGAGTTTCAACATCTGGAAAAGATCCGGAGCAATGGTAAAAAACAAACAAAACCCTCTCCAAGATTGGCATGTCACCATATTCTAATTTGTTGAGATAGTGAATTGGTGGGTTTTTGTTAAATGTGAGCCAAAATCATCACAATTAAAAGAACCAAAGACTTAAACTACTTCAGTCTGTGTGCATTGAATTTATTTAATACACGAGTTTCACAATTTGAGTTGAATTACTGAAATAAATGAACTTTTCCACGACATTCTAATTTATTGAGATGCACCTGTACATGTAGTCGTTTAATAGCCGTCTTATTGATGACTAGTCTATTCTTGGGCTATGGTTAGACGTCTATTAAATGTTCACTGACAGCCCAAATTTAGGCTTGTTTTAGCCTAGACGTCTGGGCTGTGTTTAGACGGCTAAGAGACGTCTTTTAAACTGACTATTGCTTGCTGGGTCATTTCTGACACATGCAGCGCTGACCGTGTCTGACGGTCATTACTCTGTCTGAAAGGATTCGTCATGTTTGTGTGAACAACAGTTTCTTCAGAATATAATTTCTGATGAGCTTGAACATCCAGGCTTTCCTCTTCATTTGACTGTGATGGTGTAAGTTAAAGAAAAGCACTTCTGAATGGTTTGTTTGGTTCATTTGGTCACTGGTCAGACAGGAGTGTCCGTTTCATTAAAACATATACACTATCATTCAATCAACTGGGGTCGGACTTTTGAAACAGTTTTGAAAGAAGTCTCTTCTGCTCACTAAGACTGTATTTATGGGATCAAAATACAGTAAATACAATAAGAACTGTCAAATATTATAATGTAATTTTTCAGGATTCACAGATGAACAGAAAGTTCAAAAGAACAGCTTTTATTTGAGATAGAAATCTGCTGTGACATTATAAATGTCTTTACTGACACTTTTGATCAATTTAATGCATCCTTGATTAATAAAAGGGTTCATTTCTTTAAAAACAGGTTTTTAATTTATATGGCTGGGAAAAAAATAACATGACACTGTGACACTGCCAGCCTTCAGTCACAGTACTTTGTGAAAAGATGACATTCAACAAATACCTAAAACACCGTCTTTATGTTGTTTCTGTTTCCATGAACTCAGAGATTCAGTGTGAGAGTATTCCTGACTGATGTTATTGAATGCTAGATGCTGATTATCGTGACTGTGATTAGTGATGAATGCGTTTCTGCTACTTTGGTACTGCTACTGACACTCACCGTGAGAATTCAACTCTGAGCTCTTCTGCTTTTAGACTTCCTGCTGTCCTGTAACACTTCCACATCTGCAGAACCAGAGCAGGACAGTACAGAAGAGCAATGAGGTGGAGATACACGAGCGTTTCACCTGTACAGAGCCCCTCGAGCGTGACGCGCACGGCACACATCACTCGTGAAACACTCATCCTGAGCGCATGCACACAAACACCACCAGACAAATAACACCGTCAGAGAAGCATCATGGGACTCGTTCTACAAGCCTCATGGTCATAAATATAGATCAGCCTCTAGCGGTTACAAACACAGCAGACAGCAGGTGGAGCTAATACAACAGTGATGGAGGTTCAGTTCAACAGGATAATCATAAAGACACGAGACAGACACAGATGAGCAAACTCATGCAGACAGTTTAGGGGTCAGAGGTCAGCAGTCACTGAAGCGCTCATGCAGTCACACGCAGCCGTACTCGTACCACAGCGACTGGCCGTCCTCCGAGAGGGCCCCGGCCCCGGGCTCAGAGTCAGCGGGCCGCTCGTCTGAGGGCTGGCTCGCAGGGGCTCTATGGGGAGTGCCGCTAATGCTACTAACGAGAGACGTGTTGAGGGACAGGATGGCCTGGTTTCTAGCACCACCCGTCACCGCTGGCTCGCTAAAGATGGAGTCCAGAAAGATGGAGTCTACGGTGAAGGAGGGACCTAGAAAGGCCTGCAGGCTGGACAGCTCGGGCTCCTGTACGCGGCAGGGCATGCTAGTGGACTTGTGCAGGGCCTGGGGAGCGGGGCCGTACTCACTGGAGGGCGCGGGGTCCACCAGCACGGGCTGCCGGCTGTCCTTGGAGAGCAGCTCGTGGATGCTGGTGCGGCGCACGGAGCCCTCGGCGGTGGAGATGACGCTGCTGGCGCGGGGCAGGCCTGAGGACGAGTCCAGACACTCCGGCACACACAGAGACGACGCGGAGCCCTTGGCACGGCTGCTCTCGGCCCGGCGCAGGCTGGGACGTCCCGGTGGACCGGCTCGTGCACTGCTGGCCGAGCGTAAGATACCACGGCTCTTCACTCGCTCTCTGGACGCCTGCGGCGCGGCTCCGGACACACCAGACGACTGTGCTGAGAGAGCGTCCTGTGCAGGAGAAGACGAACACAAGTGTCTGTTTATATCTGACTATCATCAACACAACTACTGCATCGCTGCCAGGACAGGAACATGTCAACGAGACGTCTGTGACACGCTGAACAGTAGTGCTGGGAAAATAAATCGATGCATCGTGAATTAAGAAATGATTCAGCATTGATTCTGAGGTTTTCCAAATGCATGGCAATTCTTTCTCGAGTGGATTCTGAGCTTAGTTGTGAACAGCAGATGGCGCTGCATGCTTTAGAAACAGCTGTACTCTGCTTGTTTCCACACACACTTGAACCTAAAATAATCATTCATAAAATTCGGAAAGGTTGAAGTGAATCACAAGGGTGTTCACAGTGGGCTGTGTTTACATTAATCTTGCGTCATAAAAGCATTCTGAGCTGAGGTGAAATTACAGACTCAACCAAACGCACAAGCACTCTTCAGCTCTTCATGAGTGTTTGAGTGTGCGGATAAAAACTAGAGTAGAGCGCCATCTGCTGTTAAAATATAAGCTCAGAATCCATTCCAGAGGAATCGCGATGCATTCTGAAAATCTCAGAATCGATCCACGAATCAATTCTGCATCGATTTATCGTCCCAGCCCTACTGAACAGTACTGATTTCTTAGCAACCCAATCTTTTGAATGGTAGTGCAGTGGTCACAGTGATGCTTGTGACCATTCAAGACTGCGGTCGCTAAGAAATCAATACTTTTATTCATCAAGGCTGCATTAAACTGATCTAAAGTGACAGTAAAGACATTTATAATGTTACAAAAGATTTCTATTTCAAATAAATGCTGTTCTTCTGAACTTTCTGTTCATCTGTGAATCCTGAAAAATAAAATGCATCATGGTTTCCACAAAAATATTGTGCAGCACAACTGTTTTCAACATTGATAATAATCAGAGATGTTCCTCGAGCAGCAAATCAGCATATTAGAATGATTTCTGAAGATCATGTGACACTGAAGACTGGAGGAATGATGCTGAAAATACAGCTTTGACATTTTACAACATTCTCATAGGAAACAGCTGTTTTAAATTGTAATAATATTTCACTCTTTTACTGTATTTTTGATCAAATAAATGTAGCCTTGGTGAGCAGAAGAGACTCTGAAATCTTTCCGGCCCCAAACCTTTGATCGGTAGTGTTTGCGGGTTGTGAACTCATGGGTTAAGTTTACTTCTTATCACCAGCCGTACAGTCAGTCAGACAGCTGCTCTATTACTGCGGTCGACTGATTTCAGAGGAGCTCATCTCTAAGTGCACACAAAAACAGACCACACTGGACCGGTTGGTCTCCTCCTGTCTGAGTGGACAGTTCTTGACCCCGGGGAACAGTGTTAAGAGGTGTGTTTAGTGTGTGATGTACGTGAGCATCACCTCTGCTGGCTCTGTGCTCTCCTCCAGGAACTGCTGCAGGGAGACCACCTCACGTCCTGCAGATCTGTCCTCCAGAGCGCTGTGCTGCGCTGACATCTGTCTCAGGGGACTGTCCAGACGCACAGTGACGTCACCGCTGCTCCCGCTGCCGTTCATCACACCTGAGAGACACACACTCAGCTGCTTCCTGACTGCATTTGTCACATTTAAATATCACTGTTTGTATGAATATTCACACGTTTGAAAAAACAAAAACAAATAAAATATGTTGATTACTGTTCCAACATGTGTAGACGGCCTTCATTACCCAACACAATTATGTAATTTTGAATTGCACGCAGTGTTAATTTTGACAGCAAATTTTGATTTTTTTGTGTGTAATTCTCCATTCATGCGACGCGAAAGAGTAACGTTACTCGCGCGCTGTGAGAGGCGCTTTCTGTGTGTGTGCTTCAGTGTCTGCGCTCAGAAAACCGGACCGAACTGAGTTCTCTCTTGCGTCGTCAGATTTATCCATGTGTCTGCTCTTCTCTTACTCCCACATATTGACATATGTACGCATCTAACCTCTGAACCACGCAGCAGATTCGTTCTGAATGAATCTCTTCCCAAATTGTCCCTCCCTAACATTTTCTCTCGTTTTTATTCGTTGACGAAAATGTCAATAGATTTACGTCATCGTTTTTGTCATTCAAAAAGAGTTTTAGTTCGTTATCGTCTCATTGTCGTCAGTGAAAAAAATGTCTGATTGCACATTGTCATACGAGTAACGAGTCAGCGAGTCAGTAACGGCTCTGATTGATTCACTGACTGACTCTCACTGTAACTTAAATGCAGGTTTGAGGCTGTTTTATGCATTTTCTAAACTGACTCCTTAAAAAGAACGAGTGCATAAGTGTTTGTGAATCAGACATCACGGCTCACACATCGGTTGTTGTTGTGTGCAGGAAACACTGGCGCATAACCTAACGATATTTGTGAAACATATGGACGTTCCCAACTGTTGTAATAATGACTAGATTACAAAGTATTATTGCATTTTTGTTTTGCCGTGCACATTTTACTCGCCGTCTGGAGCAGGATCACAGTGAAATCAATATTTAGTCTAAGCAATGAATTTGTTTAGAGAATGTACACACTGTTAACTAGACAGCCATCTAAGTGATGCAACATGAAAGCTCTGAGAGCTGGAGCGTGATCAGTCAGAGCAGCAGATGACATCACAGCGGGCCAACAGATGGAGCGGGACAGACGCTCGCGCCAGAGACCAGAGCCACGTGTGCCGAGAGCAGTTTACTCACCCTGAGCTCGCAGCACACTGCACTCCTCCGACGACAACTGAGTGATGTCATCACTGGACACGGCATTGCCTACAGACCAGACCACAGCACATGCTCAGCAACACAAAATGCAGTTCTATTTGATCACATGTGTCTCTGTATCCTGCAGTGAATGTACCTGTATCGGAGCGGTGGCGAGCTCTGCGGCCGCGGGTCAGGGTCAGAGTCAGGCTGGTGTAGTCCATGGATCCAAACTCCTTCCTGTGCTGAGCGCCGATGGCCTCGTCAGGAGCGTCGAGATGATCCGTGCTGCTGGACCACTGACCCTCAGACAGAGCCATCGTCTGCAGCAGGTCGTTCATGGCTGAGACAGACACACGCACAGACTGGATTAACGTGCTAAAGGGCCGCTTCATTCAATATGAATGAACACACAGAAGAAAAGAACGAGATGTGAAGAAAGACAGCAAGGCTGAATGCAAGAGATCAGTGGAAACACAACAGACATTAACACAACCTCACAAGTGCTCATGATACTATGAAAGCAGCATAAGGTCTGTGGAGACATTCATCCGTCAGACACATGAACAGTTTATACACTAACAATGGACGTCTAGCAGGCAGTGCAACCACCACCTCAATAGTGTGTCAGTTCAACAGTGTGTTAGCAGCACGCTAGTGTTAACTAACCCATTATATGGGTGATGGAGTTCATAAACTCAGCCATTTATCTAAACTCACACTTGTCTGTTGTCCATGATTGTAGTTCTTTAATGGGGTCATGAACTGCCTTTTTTTTATTATTTTGTGCTGTTCTCTGAGGTACACTTATAATGTAATGATGTCCACTTATAATAATTTATCGTTTGTTTCTGCATTTGCCTCTTTCGTAATTTCACTACATACGCGAATCAGTAGGCGGGGCTAAACAGGCAGCGATGTAGAATCGGCGGGCGATGCTAAACAGACAGTGATGTAGAATCGGCGGGCGAGGCTAAACAGGCAACAATGGAGAACTGGTGGGCGGGGCTAAACAGGCAGCGATGTAGAAGCAGGCGTTGATCTTTTTCTGCGGAGGCGGTGTTTAGCCACACTATTACGTCATAAAGTGACACATTCCACAATCTGACGTTTTGGCAGACTGGCTTCAATATAAGCTGTTTTTAGACTAACAAGAAAGTTTTGAGTTTAGAAACTTACAGGATGTTTTTATGGTACAATGACCTCTTACATGTCAAGGGATTTTTGATTTCTCAGTCCATGACCCCTTTAAGTATCCACACAGCAAATTGTCGCTTCAGTGCAATTCAGCGCCACACATCAGACCATATAAACAGAAAATCTTGGCGGCATCGCTCCAGTAGCTCGCAGAATCACTCTTTTCAGACTGTCTAATAATGTTTGATTTCACTTGAATGCGATTGTCCACTTTTAGCTAAAAAAACCCCTACGATTCTCCAGTTGTCACAGAAAATTGTGATCAAAGTGGAATAGAAAGCAGAAGGAGAAAAATAAACCCAAAGTGGTGTAGCAAACTTCAGGAACTGGCCAGCGCAAGTTAATGTCAACTGGCCTGTTGCTGCAACTGGGTCTCATTAAAAACAAAGAGAAGAAAGATATACCTTAGTTTTTTTTTTTTGTCAAACAGGGAGAACATCAAACCTTTGGATCAAAGTTACAGCTGAATTTCACAAGACATGTGAAGGAGAAAAGGAGAGCATTGTGGCGAAGATGTCTGCAAAGGTCCTGCGACCCCGAGGCTGTTGTCGAACTTTCGCAGCTAGCTGTGTTTAAATATGTAGTTCATGTTGGGTGAGGTAACACTGCGATTTCATGTTATGTGAGGGGGTTTACAGTCAACGGAGCACAAAAGTGAAAATAAGCTTTGGCAGATGCCTTCTTCCCCATCTGCCAAAGCCTATATGCTAATCTGTACACATCACACATAGGAGGACTGATATAGTTATTACAGATCAATGGTCTGCTAATCCCACAGGTTTGCATCCAAGTGATGGGTGATGAATTAATTATTGTCTTAAAGTGAACCGATTATTCTGCAGTTTCTCCTCAACTAGAACCTTCAGACAAGATAAGCAAGCCAGACATCAGATCCATAGGGGAAGTTGATATTACATCAAAGAGAATGGGGGGGGGGGGGGGAGGGTG
>NW_015546208.1:24829-47139 GCF_001515605.1 Sinocyclocheilus anshuiensis | reverse complement strand
CGGGCGATGCTAAACAGGCAGCGATGTAGAACTGGTGGGCGGGGCTAAACAGACAGCGATGTAGAACTGGTGGGCGATGCTAAACAGGCAGCGATGTAGAACTGGTGGGCGGGGCTAAACAGACAGTGATGTAGAATCGGCGGACGAGGCTAAACAGGCAGTGATTTAGAATCGGCGGGCGAGGTTAAACAGACAGTGATGTAGAATCGGCGGACGAGGCTAAACAGGCAGTGATTTAGAATCGGCGGGCGAGGTTAAACAGACAGTGATGTAGAATCGGCGGACGAGGCTAAACAGGCAGTGATTTAGAATCGGCGGGCGAGGTTAAACAGACAGTGATGTAGAATCGGCGGACGAGGCTAAACAGGCAGTGATTTAGAATCGGCGGGCGAGGTTAAACAGACAGTGATGTAGAATCGGCGGACGAGGCTAAACAGGCAGTGATTTAGAATCGGCGGGCGAGGTTAAACAGACAGTGATGTAGAATCGGCGGACGAGGCTAAACAGGCAGTGATTTAGAATCGGCGGGCGAGGTTAAACAGACAGTGATGTAGAATCGGCGGACGAGGCTAAACAGGCAGTGATTTAGAATCGGCGGGCGAGGTTAAACAGACAGTGATGTAGAATCGGCGGACGAGGCTAAACAGGCAGTGATTTAGAATCGGCGGGCGAGGTTAAACAGACAGTGATGTAGAATCGGCGGACGAGGCTAAACAGGCAGTGATTTAGAATCGGCGGGCGAGGTTAAACAGACAGTGATGTAGAATCGGCGGACGAGGCTAAACAGGCAGTGATTTAGAATCGGCGGGCGAGGTTAAACAGACAGTGATGTAGAATCGGCGGACGAGGCTAAACAGGCAGTGATTTAGAATCGGCGGGCGAGGTTAAACAGACAGTGATGTAGAATCGGCGGACGAGGCTAAACAGGCAGTGATTTAGAATCGGCGGGCGAGGTTAAACAGACAGTGATGTAGAATCGGCGGACGAGGCTAAACAGGCAGTGATTTAGAATCGGCGGGCGAGGTTAAACAGACAGTGATGTAGAATCGGCGGACGAGGCTAAACAGGCAGTGATTTAGAATCGGCGGGCGAGGTTAAACAGACAGTGATGTAGAATCGGCGGACGAGGCTAAACAGGCAGTGATTTAGAATCGGCGGGCGAGGTTAAACAGACAGTGATGTAGAATCGGCGGACGAGGCTAAACAGGCAGTGATTTAGAATCGGCGGGCGAGGTTAAACAGACAGTGATGTAGAATCGGCGGACGAGGCTAAACAGGCAGTGATTTAGAATCGGCGGGCGAGGTTAAACAGACAGTGATGTAGAATCGGCGGACGAGGCTAAACAGGCAGTGATTTAGAATCGGCGGGCGAGGTTAAACAGACAGTGATGTAGAATCGGCGGACGAGGCTAAACAGGCAGTGATTTAGAATCGGCGGGCGAGGTTAAACAGACAGTGATGTAGAATCGGCGGACGAGGCTAAACAGGCAGTGATTTAGAATCGGCGGGCGAGGTTAAACAGACAGTGATGTAGAATCGGCGGACGAGGCTAAACAGGCAGTGATTTAGAATCGGCGGGCGAGGTTAAACAGACAGTGATGTAGAATCGGCGGACGAGGCTAAACAGGCAGTGATTTAGAATCGGCGGGCGAGGTTAAACAGACAGTGATGTAGAATCGGCGGACGAGGCTAAACAGGCAGTGATTTAGAATCGGCGGGCGAGGTTAAACAGACAGTGATGTAGAATCGGCGGACGAGGCTAAACAGGCAGTGATTTAGAATCGGCGGGCGAGGTTAAACAGACAGTGATGTAGAATCGGCGGACGAGGCTAAACAGGCAGTGATTTAGAATCGGCGGGCGAGGTTAAACAGACAGTGATGTAGAATCGGCGGACGAGGCTAAACAGGCAGTGATTTAGAATCGGCGGGCGAGGTTAAACAGACAGTGATGTAGAATCGGCGGACGAGGCTAAACAGGCAGTGATTTAGAATCGGCGGGCGAGGTTAAACAGACAGTGATGTAGAATCGGCGGACGAGGCTAAACAGGCAGTGATTTAGAATCGGCGGGCGAGGTTAAACAGACAGTGATGTAGAATCGGCGGACGAGGCTAAACAGGCAGTGATTTAGAATCGGCGGGCGAGGTTAAACAGACAGTGATGTAGAATCGGCGGACGAGGCTAAACAGGCAGTGATTTAGAATCGGCGGGCGAGGTTAAACAGACAGTGATGTAGAATCGGCGGACGAGGCTAAACAGGCAGTGATTTAGAATCGGCGGGCGAGGTTAAACAGACAGTGATGTAGAATCGGCGGACGAGGCTAAACAGGCAGTGATTTAGAATCGGCGGGCGAGGTTAAACAGACAGTGATGTAGAATCGGCGGACGAGGCTAAACAGGCAGTGATTTAGAATCGGCGGGCGAGGTTAAACAGACAGTGATGTAGAATCGGCGGACGAGGCTAAACAGGCAGTGATTTAGAATCGGCGGGCGAGGTTAAACAGACAGTGATGTAGAATCGGCGGACGAGGCTAAACAGGCAGTGATTTAGAATCGGCGGGCGAGGTTAAACAGACAGTGATGTAGAATCGGCGGACGAGGCTAAACAGGCAGTGATGTAGAATCGGCGGGCGAGGCTAAACAGGCAGCGATGTAGAATCGGCAGGCGAGGCTAAACAGACAGTGATGTAGAATCGGCGGGCAGACTGTGTCAATCATGCAGTAATGATTATTTTCAGTGCTGATTTAAAAACGTAATGATTGATGGTTGGGGTACTGTCTTCACTGTGTGGGACGGTTGCTAGTGTCTTAAAAGCAAATAACAGTACATATCTACACGTTTTGTTTTTTTTTTCATTTCACCCTAATGAAAGCATTGTAGGATGTGGGGCATTGAACTCTCCAAACAGATCTGATTTGGTCTGAGAGCTGAGGTTGTAACCTTGTACTTTAATCTTGAGAATCATTTGTAACGGATCTGAATTATACTTATGCATCTGAATAGATGAGCATTAAATCTAACTGTGTCACAGTCACTGTATCGGTGACAAGAGAAAGAGGACAGTGCAGATGTGTCAAGTGACTGATGTTGATAAATGATGGGAGTGCTTAGATGACCACTGCAGAAGAGACTAGTGATCGACCGATATTTATATTTTATAACCGATACCAATTATTTGCATGTTTATGTGCCCGATATGTAGAACCGATATTTATTTACTGTTATAAAGTAAATAAATAAATGAGTGAAGTAAGAACATACTTCACTTTGGTTTTTCCTCTTTTCAGTCATCTTTTTTTTTAAGTGTTGAAAATTAGCAGTCTTTCATGGTAAATTGAATCTTTATATTACAACAATAAAAAACATTTGATTTATAAAAAGCATCAACATCAACAACACTAATATTAACAATAAGCTAAATAAATGTAGAATGTCTAATGTTTTGAAATGGAGAAAATAAATAAAGACAGGAGTCATATCAACTTCAACATTTTAAACTACAGTTTTAGTAGGTTTATAAGCGTCGTGATGATTTGAGAAGGCTAAATTGATCAAACATAGGCTATGATCAACTCACTGTCTGCCGCTGGCCGCTTGGTCGTTACTTTACAAAAACAAAAACTTACATTTAACGAACAAAAAATGCTCCAAACATTTTTCTAAATTAACTTAATAAAAAAACGAAACGAAATATAATCACTTTGACATTACATACAAAACTGAACTATTTTAATAGCTGAAACAGTAGTATAAGCTGTTTTGGGAGAAGGGGAAAAAAAAGACGGGCTCGGGTCAGACACGGGCCAAGAATTCTGATGAGCTGTCGGACCCGAGCCGGGCCAGGGCCTATATTTGAGGCCCGTGCAGGGCTCTACTACAGAGTCAAGAATAATTCACTGGATAATGTCAATTCACTGAATAATATTCTCTGGAATATTGGAATATAACAAACAAAACATCGTATTTTATTGCATTTCTTAACTGGAATGTTATATCAGAATTACTAATAATGGGTTTGTCGTTCTAGATTATGAAATGCGTGCTGACAGCGCGGTTTATCTATGCATTTACACAGAACTATACTCAAACTGCTATCACTCGTGGAGATAATAAATGATTAATTTCCATAGAGTTGTATTTATTTAGATGTTTATTAGCGAAATAATGGTTATATAGTAAATGTTAATACAATGTAGGGTGTTTTAAACAAGTGAATCTTGTTAAAAGTTACATGCGGTGGCCGTGCTGGATCATTTCCTGAGCATCAACCAGCAGTGAACAGCAATATGAAAGCGGCTTCACGAGACAAATGATGAGCAAATATACAACAGAGAGATAATTAAATTCAGCGCTTTTATTTCCAACATGCGCTCATTCATGGCTGTATTACTCAATTCATGCAAAGTTACGTCTTTATTGGAGAGGATCTTGACGGATTATCTTATGTGACTCCGTGAGTTGGTCTCTATTTCTTACAGCCAAGCTGCATAAACTACATATCAGGCATTTATATAATGCATCTAATTTGTGCATAAATGGCTGTTATGTTAAATAAAGTTTACTAACTATAGCAACTATATCAAGTACCTGCACGCCGTTGTTGTTGTCTCGTCTCCCCTCAGATGTGCTGCAATGGCGATCCTGCGCGCAATTCTCAAAACACCCACAAGATGGCGGCGTTTATCGGTGAATCCGATATTACAAAACCGATATCCGATTATGGTAAAATGCTTAAATATCGGGAGAAATATCGGTAAATCGATATATCGGTCGATCTCTAGAAGAGACAGACAGTAAGAGTGTGTAGAAGAGCGTGATGGATGTGGACGATTAGATGTCTTACACATAGAGCGGCGGTAGACGGCCTTCACTCTGTCTTTCTCCTTGGATCTGTTCCTCATGAACGGAAGCTTTTTCAGCACTGTCACCGGACAGCACAGCAAGGCAAAGAAACACAACGAGCGGGAGGAGAGAACATGTTAGCATGACAACCAGCGCACCTTTCTGTCAAACTGATGCATGATCACTCTGAACACACATGTAGTGAAACGTACACCACACCATCTGATGCCAACAGGACATGGTTATTAAAGAGTGCAATGCAGGAGACAGTCACAGATCATCACTGAGCAGCTCAAATGAACATTCTCCTTGTGGTGTCACACACAGATGAATGAATGACACTGGAGAACTATGGCAGACGAGCGCTGAATTGCAGTCACACACTCTTTGCATTGCACCTTTTAAAGGGGACATCGGATTCCCATTTTCCAGTAGTTGGTAAGATTCTTTAGAGTCTTTATGAAATGTCTGCAACATACTTAAAATTAAAATTCCTCAATGGTCGTGTAAAACAACACCCTTTTTACCTTGTCAAAAGCAGCACTGTTCACAGAGAGCCGTTTCGGTGCATGTCTCTAAATGATAATGAGCTACTGCTCACCCCGCCCCTCTCTTCCATTTTTGCGTATTCTGTGGCGGGTTACCATCAAAAACAAAACTAAACCACTGCGTGGCTCCGATATCGGGAGAAAATGAAGACTCTTACGCCTGTTTCACACCTCAAGCTTGAGCTTCACTTCAGCGTAACTACATCGTCACTGCAGCTGCAGACTCACAAGAGTATTCACACTTGAATCATCACAGCAGCGGCTCCAAAGCTACAGATTTCTTTACAAAGACAACTATACATTTGTTTTTAGAAGCTGGTCAGTTATAAACTTTAAATTTTCAAAGTCTTGAAAGTTTGTGTGAGCACCACAGCTCCTGGTGTGAATGCACTCATTTGTTAACATGCACACCGGAAAAAATATGCGCTGTTCACGCTTGCGGTGTGAAACCAGCCTTATGTTCACTTTTACATCCAACCACAAAACACCTGCATTGCTTACGAGACGTTGTTGTCGCTACAACTGCTTGAGCGTGGAGAAAATGGTGGACAGTGTACAACTGGCTGAGGGCGGAGTTATGTTCATACTGGACAGTCCGTCAGTGATCGTGGGCGGGGCTTGACGTCATACTGCTCAGAAAATCAAAACGGCTTGATAATTGAGAATGTTTCGGTTTTTTGGGAATTAAAAAAATGGAGTGAATGGATTTTTTATCATTGTAGGGCGGTTGTGTCCACACGCTGCTAAGACACATTTATATGCAAACACCATGTAAAAGTGAATTTTGCATTCGATGTCCCCTTTAATAGAGAGGAACACAAATGCAGAGCTAGACCATGACTCCGACACACACCTCTGAGCAGAGCTGGATTCACTCAGGAAATCAGTGGAAATCAAAGAAAGAATCAGTCAGAATCATTCGGTCAACTCACTTAATGAACCTGTCGGAGTGATTCCGGAATGAAGTGACTGACTAAGCTACATTGAAACGTGCACACTGCAGGAAGGTTAGTCCCGCGCCACAGATGCAGAACACTGCAGGGAGCAGGAGGTGTGCTGATACTCACTGCCGCTGCGGTGGGTGAGACTGTCCTCCAATGAGTTGGATCCGGAGCCGACAGACGAGCTGTCCTGACTGTCCGGCTGCGGCAGCGTCAGGAAGCCTTCGCTGGACTCGGAGCGGGGAGGAGTCCGTGTGAGAGAGCGCATGCGCTCACGACTCTTTGGCTTGATGAGCTTCCTCATCTTCAGTGTGATCCAGTTGCCCCTCCTGCAGAAACAGCAACTCTTATCATGTGAGCTCTGTCCTGTAAAGCATTTCATGTAATAATTTGAAACCCCTAAACGCTGCAACACATCAGGAGAATGAAATGCTCACAGACAGAGCAGATCTGAGGTTTTAAACTCTATGAAAGAACTTCAGGCTGTATTGTGACCGTGGTTCTCTGAGGCATCTGAGCTCGTCCACAATAACACCTTTAGGTTAATGGCCAGTCTGTTCCTGGAGCCCTCAACACTGCACATTTTACAGGTCTCCTTTGTCTTCCACACACATTTCAGGGTTTGGAGCCGATAACCTGAATCAGGCATATTTGATTAAGGAGACAAGCAAAATGTGCAGTGTTGGGGGCTCCAGGAACGTGGTTGGGAACCACTGCATTAGGGAAGCCTATGATCCACTGCATGGACACAGGTCCACATTCCTAATCAGCGCTTCCGAGCAGATGAAAATGTCCTCTATCACCTTCAGAGAACCAGGGTTGTAGTCTAGTCATAACCTAAACTCCCCAGGGATACAGACAGTGTCCACTTGTTCAGTCACTTGACAACTAGTCAGTATTCAGGACACCTGGAATCTCTCCAAGATTTCCCTTCAACATCACATGTGCAGGAGAGAACCTAGTAACATCCAGCCAAATCTCATAAGCTTGTGGAGAGAAGCCCAGTCTGCTGCTGCCGCCCATACGTCCTCAACAGAGATACATTAACTTCTCTAGTAGAATAAAGACTCAGCCCTCCTGGCAGAAATAGGCCTTTAAGTGAATTAGCCAACGTAATGGTATCTGTCATTCCAGAGGTCTTTATCCATGCTCCTGGAGACCCACTCACCTGCAACGTTTATTTCCAACCTGCTTCAACATATCTGCCTGTATTTTCCAATGGATCCTGAGGACCTTGATTGTCTGTCTAGTTCAGGTGAGTTTGATCAGGGTTGGAGCTAAACTCTGCAGGACAGTGGACTTCGAGGAGCAGGGTTGAAGACTTCTGTGTTACTCTATGATACAGCTGTTGCATTTATGATGCTGTTGCAAACACACAGAAAGCTGTTCCTCTTAAGCTTTGTGCCTGTCCCATCTAACACACACTCAATGGCCTCAGTGGGAATAAATCGTGCAATCTGTTCTCCTCCGCAGAACCGAAGAGAGTAAAAATGACACACAGGGATTTCTACTCTCAAACAACCTAATCCCGGTTTAATCACCTTAGGCAGAAATGCTGAATTTGGAGTAAGACCAGCCTGGAGAAATTCAGCATGAATCTGAGGCAGCGTTCAGGGTGCATGCAGCTCAGTGATGGTCCTTCAAGAAGTCAATGCAGTGCAAGTATTTTATTCTTTCTACATAAGGAACGAGGACCAGTGCAGTCGCTGTATAAATGATGAAATTCTCACAGGTGAGTGAGTTGTCACTGAATGTACTAAATCAATTTATAAAAGTGCATCTGCATAATAGCATTAGCAGTCCAAGCAGTCCATAGAAATGTTTGAGAACAACCGTTTATCCTGGCTCTTATCCTGCACTTTCTGGAGTCCATGTGCCACAGGGAGGGTATATCCCTCCTGGTGATGAGTTTAGATGAAAGCATCACTCTCTGAAGGCCATTACAGACCTAAGAGGTGCGTTTCCAGGCAGTGATGCTGCCCGAGAACATCCTGAACTTTTGACATTTGGGATGGTAAATGTACTGAGCCACACTGTGTAAAAGGATGTGTCAGGACTGTTCTGCAGCAGACTGGGCTGTGTTTCCCAAAAGTGCTGTGAGCCCAAGTAGACTGTAGAAACCATAGGCACCAGCAGTTTTTACCAGGCACTTTGGCTTATGATGCCTTTGGGAAACAAAGCCTAGATTGATTAGTGAGGCAGACTAGTGATTTAAAAGTACAACTCAACTCAACAACAGGGAGTGCAATTCTCAGTTACCCTATTGAAGGCCTGTGCATAGCATGCATTTATCTGTGAGAAACTGATCGGGGTCAGGTAGACACATTTTGATATTGTACCTTCTCTCTAGTCTTCCACTATCAGGTTACTAATTTTGCTAACACAGAGAGAAAAGTGTTTTTCATTCCCCTGCCAGATTCTCCATCTCCTCTAGGTCATCAATATTCATGATTAGGTCTACCACTACAATGTCATCAGCAAATATTATCAGTTTGCATTTCCTGCCTCTCGAAGCATTTCAAAATTAAAGAGTTAAGTACTAAGGGCAGTAGTTGCCCAGTCTGCATGTTAAACATTTTAAAGTACCTTGGAGCTAGCTGGTTGCTAGCTGGTTAGCATTCCTGTAGTGTAGCCCAAACAGTAGAGCACGGTGCTAACAATGTCAAGGTCACCGGCTGAATTTAATTCTGACGGAATCCATGAACTGAGAACGACTGAATGCAATGCAAGTTGCTTTGGATAAAAGCATCAGTTAAATGGTTAAATATGAATGGGTTTTGAAGAACCACCTGTGATGTCACGGGGTCACATATGAGGGCAGTAATCCCACAAAATACACAACATTTGAAATCCTTGTACATTCCACTTCCAAAGTTATTCAAGGACCTAGTGGAAACCACTTTAGTAATCTGAATAATATTACTCACACTCTAGGGAAATGCAATAACACTTAGACTGAACCTTTTAAGGGCCACACCCAGTAGTTATAACTGTGAGGGCATGAGTGCAATATGTTCTCCTGAGAGAGCAGATCTAAGTGAGATGCCATGGACTGACATATAACAGCTGCATTACCTCTGCAGCAGAGCAAGGAGCAACGCTGTCTGACTCCATCTGATGTTCAGAGTGAAGGAACCATATGGCAGAGCACTGAGCACAGATATCCCAAAGCATCCAGATCTAGTGGTGTTTCTTTCCCTCAGTGAGAAGAACAGTGGACATTGCTAGATGTCTAATGAGCCAAGCAAATCTAAGTCAGCCCTACTGCATCTCTGTCAGGGTGTAGTCTCAATTTCCCCGAATTTAATAGACTACTGAGAAGTGTCAGGGTACATGAGCCCTTTCCAAGTTCACTTTAATTCCTAAAGAGTTTAGATTCTTCATTCGGTTCAGGAAAGCCAGGAAGGTCTGGCATATTATAAGTATAGTGAAGTGCAGAAACTTCACTTGTAGCCTTGAGTAATTAGCCTGAACTAGAGCTCCCGGCCATTTATTGTCTAGTCTTAGCACTGCTTGATGTCTAGTGTTGTGTTAAGGAAGAAATCAGCCTGCGTATCTTGCTTTCATCCTTATCAGGGGGATCGACAGGAGCTGCAATAGAGAGCAAGTCATCGTCTGGTAAGACGTGAGCTAGAGCTTCTTCAGCTCCATGCTTCCCCCTCCAGCAAGCTGGTCACCCCAGTCCTTTGATGAAGCCGGGGTTTTGGCTGCAGACCACTCAAGGGGTCTCTCCACAGACAGATGTCATGAGAGTTGACCTAAAGAGAACATACATAACCCAGGCTCTGGCAAATGACCCAAAATATAAACCAAACTAAATGTTTATAGGTTCCAGCAAACAAGTGTGCAGTTATCTCTTCTTTTTGTCAATGCTGTTTATAATGTGAAGGCTCTACTCAATATATCACTGTTACATACAGCATTCTGTGGAGAATTCAGACAGTTTGGATGCGGTTTGTGCTCTGAAGGGCAGACCGGTTGATTTGTGCAAATGATCCGCTCTGTGCTATCCTGTCTCTGGATCACACTGGTGTATGCTGCACAATAACAGGCTTCATTCACTCATATGGGAACAGTGAATGAGCAAACAAGTGGTGGACATTGGACAGAGCTTTAGTCTTAAGACATTCTCAGCCCAGAAAGCATTTCTCCAGTGCATTGTGCTGTCATACCCGTGTTACAAACACAACCAGTGATCTGCGTGAGATGATGTGCTTACCTTCGTGGAGGTGATGGGTCATAAAATTTATACTGATCCATAATCTTCTCCTCGAGTTTCTCTTTCTGTCTCCTCAGTTCATTGAGCTTGTCACTGTGTGTGTGAGAGAGACAGAGAGAAGTATGGTAGTGCATCATTCATTACAGGAAAATAGCTTGAGAAGATGAACAAGAATGAGGGTAAAATAAGAGGTGTGAATTAGAAATATGGTGATGTCACATGTATTGTCTCTGCTCGACGTGGAACAGGTCTTTGCTCTCCATGGTCTGCTCCAGCAGGGTCCGGTTCTGCAGCATGAGGGTCTGGATCTGATCCAGCAAATGCCGGTTCTCTTCCTCCAGATTCCCCTTCAACTGACTTAACAACTGCAGGACACATTTCACACAAACACAGTTACCCTCCACTCACCTCGCCAGTTTACATGTGCACATGAGAACTTCACATGTTGACGTGAGATCGGGAAGTGTAGAGCCATACACAATAGAGAACATAATAACATGCAAAAACTATGTGAAACGAAAGACGACTACTGCTAGATATATGCAATAAAGCACATGTATAATTTTTATGTGGATAGTGCGGTGTATTTGGGTCTCGTGTGAACATGTAAAGTGTTCTCACAAAGATACACCCTACTGTCCTGCTGAGGGTGACGGCTGCTGGGCATTGAATAAATCAAGTCTGATTCTGATTATTATAATTTTTTATAAAAAAACAAAAAGAAATTCTGAAGCTCAAGTTTCAATCTGCAGACGTTATCGGTGTCCCCCGCTGGACAAACTACAGTTGAGGAGTGAAGTGGTGCTGTGTGAGATGCTGAAGCGTGTACCTCGCACTGGTTGGTGAGTTTGGTGGAGGTTATGTCCAGCTGCTGGTACTGTTCTTTGAGTTTGGAGAACTCGGCCTCCAGACGTGTCTGCTCCAGCCGGGCCGTGTTCAGCTGACTCTTAAGAGTCTTATGATCTGTCTGCAGAAGCTCATTGTCCTTCAGGAGCTGCTGGTGTGTGGAGCTCAACCTGCACACAGGAGAGATGCTCATGAGAGATGGGCCTCAGTCAAGAGAGACGCTCGCTCATCCTGACACTCACGTGTGGTGCTCCTCGCTGAGCCTCTGGTACTGTGTAGCTGTGTCCTGATGACTCTTGCTGTCAGAGATCATCTTCTCTCGCTCTGCTGTGAGATCTCTCTCCAGCTGCTCCAGCTCGGTCTTCTGCTTCAGCAGCTGATTGTATCTGCACACACACACACACACACGTCCTCCACTGTTTAAGAATGTAAATGTGATTGCTGAATGAATGGTGAGGGTCGTGCTGTCTGCACCTGTTCTCCAGGCTGCGGTGCTGTAGCTCCAGGCTCTTGTGGCCGCTCTTTAGCTCTCCGTGTTTGCCGATCAGATCCTCGTACTCCGACGCCTGTCTCTCGTGCAGCGCAGACAGCTTCTCGTGGTCGTGCAGCAGCAGATCGTAGACCGTGCGCAGTTCCTCCTTCTCTCGTATGGCCACGTCCCTCTCGCTCTCTGTGCCGGACTGCTGCGTCTGCAGCTGAGCATTCTGGGACATGAGAGCGGCACTCCGAGAGTTCAGCGTTGAGTTCTCCACCTGCCAGCACATCATAAACTCGTTTAGCTCAAAGTGCACTCATGGTAAACGAGCACACGGCAGACGTCAGCAGGGTAATAACATCAGTTTTAGATCGTTTTGTGCTCTCTCAGGGGCCTGAAAAGCTTTCACGACCAAACTCCTGTTACATTTATGAGGAGAAACATCTATCACACCCTTTCTCTCAGAAATAGGACAGCGTTTGACTGGATAACTGTGTGAGGAGAGCGACTCTGACCTGTAGTTTGGCGTTCTGTGTTTGTAGCGTGGTGTTGTTCTCCTGTAGAGACGCGGTCTGTCTCTGAAGAGCTAATATCTGCGCCTGGAGATTCCCGCTCTGAGACTCCAGCTGCTTCAGCTGCGTCCGGAGAGCCTGCTTCTCTGCGTGGAGAGTGGCGTTCTGGACAAACATCTGCAATATCAGCTGCTGTGCTAACGTAAAGACATTCTGATAGCACTGAGCTGGTACTCACGTTTCTCTCCACCTCTATGAGTCGGTCTTTGACCTTCAGAAGCTCTCGCGTGGCCTCCTGACTCTGCTTCTCCCACTTGCTCTGTGTGTCCTCCCGTCCTCGAGCAGGCGAGCTCTGAGCCGAACACTCCTCCTCCTGACGCTGGCGCAGGGCCTCGTAGTTCTTCTTCACCTGTGGGTGGACAAAACGAGGCTTAATGAACACAATCTGAAGTCACTGCCAACCAGCCAAACAAAGCCTGACGCCCAACCGTTTTGAGCTCCTGTCGTAGCTGCTGGTTGAGGTTGGAGGACTCCTGCAGTCGGGCTTCTAGAGCAGCGATCTTCTCCGCTTTGATCTCCAGAGAGGACTTCAGAGTGGACTCCAGTTTAGACTCTAAAAGTTTAAACCTGACGAACAAGAAACACAGCGTTATACAGGTGACAATCGTGACTCCAGTATTCATGTAAATTCATTGCAGTTCTAGCCCTAAAGTGATCATTCCATGTATGAATTACCTGTCATCAGAGCTCTCTTCATCACCCAGAAGCCCCTCTTTATTGAGGCCGATCTTCTCAAGCTCATGGGTCAGCTTCTCCAGGTCATTGTTAATCTGCTGGGTCTTTAATTTTTCATTGACAAGCTCCTGCATCAGGAAACATCACAGTAAGAGTCATGCAAGCAGTCCACAGTCAAGCATGCACCAGCTAACCGTGTTTGCTTGGTTACCTCTCTCAGAGTGACCAGGGTCTTCTTGTCTATGGTTGCTTGTTTGACCAGTTCCTTATTGTCCTTCTCCAAGTCTTTCACGCGACCACACGTGTCTTTGAGAGCGGCGACCTCCTTGCCCAGCGTGCGGTTCTCCTTCTCGAGATGAGAGATGCGCAGGTTGTCTTCATCGAGTCTGGAGTCTTTGATTTCAGCCTGCTGTCGCAGCCGTTTGTTCTCCTTCTCCAGCTGCTTCTTGTCCTTCTCCAGCTGACTGTTCTCCTGCTCCAGGGCCGTGTTCTCCTGCGCCAGCTGCTCCAGGCCTTTGCTGGAGATCTTCAGCTCCTCCAGACTCTGCTGCAGGCTCTGGTTCTCCACCTCCGTGTCCTGCAGCTCTCCCTCCAGCTGCTGAATCTTGCGGCTGCCGGTCTCCAGGGCTTTCTGGAGCCGCTGGTTCTCTGCGTCGAGGCTTTGGTAACTGACTTCCAGACGCTCATTTTTTTTGGACGAAGCCTTCAGCAGCTCGAGACTCTTTTTGAGTTGGGTTCTCTCGTTCTCCAGCTCTTTGTTCTCCAGCTCCAGCTGGGCAGCCTTGGCTCCGGAGGACCGTAAAGTCTCCACCATGCGCCGGAGCTCCAGGTTTTCTTCGTCCAGCTGAGCGTTCTCCTTCTCCAGGACCTCCAGCTGATAGGAAACGTTCCTCAGACCGTCCGCTGCTTTCTTCAGCTTCCTGCTCTCCGCTTCCAGCTCGGCATTCTCCTTCTCCAGCACCTCCACCTTCCCGCAGGTGATGGCGAGAGCAGCGAGACGCTTCTGCAGACTCTCCTTCTCTCGCTCCAGTCGATGGACCTCCATCTCTAGCTCCTCGGCTCTTTCTCCTTTCTCTTTGTAGTGCACCAGGTCTTTGCGAAGCTGTTTGCGCTCAAACTCCATCTTGTTGAGCTTGCTGCTGGTCTCTTTGATGGACTCGTGCAGCACGCGGTTTTCTTTCTCGATGTCTTTGACGCGGGCCTCAGCGCTGACCTGAGAGCGCTGTCTGAGAGAGGCGATGGTCTGGTTCAGATGATCGTTCTCCTGTTCCAGACCCTTGACCTGCGTCACAACCAGACACAGTGTGCCAGGTAAAAGAGATCGTTGAACAACGTGCACAGGACCGTTTAAGGCCATCACAAAAAAAAAATAAAAATGTCTGAAATCCTAGACCATTCAACTGATTCTCAGGTAAAAACAATTAGATCATGTTCATCTTCTAGTTATGGAGTTCAAGTTGATTTGTCAAACTGTTCTCGAATAATTTGTGAATGGATGTGGACGTGAGGCTATATCTTATGTGCATTTAGACTAAACCTGGTGTGTGTCAGCCATGACCTGAAGGTACTCAAGCAGGGTTGTAGTCTTTGTCTTGTTGGATTCAGTAGCATGTCGAGTTGATCGATACCTAATTTATCCATCTAGGCCTCTGTGTATTTTGTCATAAAACACTGTATTTTATGGACACATTAACTTATCACTACAAAACTTGACATGTATCATCAGCAGCATGCCTGAAGGTACTCAAAATTGTTGTTTTTTTTTCTGTAGAAAACTGTTACAAGGAAAGTTTTAAAGTGTGTTAAAATGTTACCTTATAGCCTATTCCTATTAGTGTGCTGCCTTGTTTTATTTATTTTTTTAATATTAGACCAGGGGCTAATGTTGAAAATGAGCTGTATTAGCTAAACTGGCACATTTATAGAGATGATTAATATCATGCACTGTCCCTGTATGTCTGAAAACAACTGAGCCAAATACAGTAAACGTAAACATGGCTTAATTTTCCAGTGCACTAATGCCTTGAAGTTTAGTGCTGAAACTATGGAGTAATCAGATAAGTAAAAAATAAACTAGTGTAAATCCGCCAGCATGAACCAAGAGGTCCTCTACTGGTAATCTGTCAGCCAATGAGCTCTCATGCAGCCTTGCTTCAGTGCTGCTGTAAGCATGCACTAATCTCCTAACGGCACACAGCAGAGCGTTTCTAAAGGGGTGAACCTTAAACAAAACAGCTCAGACACACTTAGGCCATTAGTTAAATAAACCTAAGTGTATCCCGGTCCAGGTGCACACAGGTGACCAGTTAAATAAGCTCCAGGTACACCTAGCAAGTCAGTGGGCTAGTGTTACACCTAAGCCTAACCTGCGGTTAGCAGCTCTTGGTGGTAGATCGACATAGTTGGGGGCTCGTGTTTTGTGTTTGTGCAGGCATTTATGCATGTTTCATATGTCTGTGTACTTGCTCAGCAGATCTAGTCCTCTAAGACCAAATTCATTACCTTGTCATGTCATTACCATGCTAAACCTTCATTCTGTCATGAGGAAAATATTATGACTTCTCCCACTTGACTGTTAGGGCATCAGACACATGACAGTTATTTAAATAATTTTGTCTGGAGGACATGGAAAGCTCGGGGCAGAATAAAATGAATTATGTCAATTCCCAATGATTCAGCAGTGTAAGATGAATGAGATGCAGGGTTGTGTGTGTGAGTGCGGTGTACCTGTCTGTCGGAGTTCTGCTGGAGCGTCTCCAGGGTTTTCTTCAGCTGTGCCTTCTCCTTCAGCAGGTCTGTGCTCAGACGCTCAGCACTGCGCAGACTCTCTCTGTCTGCAGCCAGCTCCGCCTGCAGCTGCTCCAGCTGCACAAACACACACCGCTTCATACACTCATCACATCCTCACAGAGCTGACATATGGACACACACACGCTCATAATGAGCAATCAAACTCGTATGAGCGGCTAATGCTCCGGAAGCAGCTTAACTGAACCCAAACCAGATTTAAACTCAGATTACTCGCTGATGAATATGATCCTGCTCTGAGAGCTCAGTTCCCGTAAACACCACACAACATTTTAGCCCATTCTCTTCAAACAGTTCTCCTTTCATTGTGTGAGGAACAGAATTTATTCACAGCTTAGTTACACTATTTGAAGCCACATCAAAATGTACTTCCTCACTTCTATTCCTGGTCTCACTGTGAAGGATTAATCAGCGCACATTACTCTAAAGATTATGTTTGGTTTCATAATCCTTCGTCAGAATGTAATCTCTCTTATTTTTAATATAGAGACACTTTTCATCATGACTTATGAATTCAAGTCTCAAGAACTAACACTATGCATTCAGAAATATCTGACGAGTTATTCCTGAGGACTGTGCTGAGAAGCGTCTGGACTCTGACCTGCTGGCTGAGTTTCTGGTTGTGTTTCTCCAGACGGAGGCGCGCGCCGCTCTCACCGGAGGCCTTCAGCTCCTCCACGCTCTTCAGCAGCATCTGATTCTCCTTCTCCAGCTTCAGCAGCTGACTGGACGCCAGCTCATTCACCTCGTGACCCAGAGACTTCTGCGGCACTGTGCTCACAACACACAACATCTCTCAGAGTCACGCTCACAGCCCACGGACACCAGCCTCTCATTTAGAAAACATCCTGAATCCAGGTCAGTTAACCTTCTTGGCAAAGCAGCATAATCTGGGATCTATCCTGAAACGTGCTCCACATACACACATATATCTCGTACCTTCAGTGAGCTCGGGAGTGGTCTTGGAGAGCTGCTCCAGTTCCCAGCCCAGATGCAGAGACTCGTCCATGCTCTGTTTCTGGGCCATCTCTAGCATCAGGTTCTCCTCCAGCAGCTCCTCCAAGCGCTTCCGGTCCATGTCTCGCTCCTGAAACACAGCAACAGTACGGCAGGACTGAGTCCATGCAGTCACTATCATGATTGAGTTTTATAATGTTGGCTTTTTATGCTAAGAGAGAGGACGCTAAGGAGCTGCTGTATTGATGGATGTGATCGCTCTGTGCTCTCTCACCATCTCCAGGTCATGGATCTTGTTTTGAAGCTGCAGGTTTTCCTTCTCCAGCTCATGATGTTTATCAGACCGAGCTCTGAAAGACTCCAGCTGGTCCTCCAGCATGCTCTTGGTCTCCAGCAGAACCTGATTGTCCTCCCTCAGTTCCTACATGAACACATGTGATCAGTGAGCTCCAGCAGACCCAGCGCTCCCTGATGAACACACTCGGTCACGCACCTCCACTCTGGTCCTGTAGAACTCGATGTCGTGGAGCTTCTCTTTGTAGCGTGTCACTTCGCTCTCCAGCTTGTCCACCCTGATGGCCTTCTCTCTGAGAGCGTCCAGCTCGTCACGGTACGCCCGCAGCGAGCGCGCGTCACACAGCAGCTGCAGGTTCTGACACACAATACCACCTATTACAACCACCTCTATATACACACAAACCTGCTTTCAGAAGAGATAGATATGACAACTGCTCAACATTTCAGATGCTGCTCATCAGTCACAGTAAAAACTAGGGCTGCACGATAAATCGCATGCGATATTTAACTCGCATCTTATCAGTAAAGCCGGTTCTGTAATCAGCGGTAAATCTCCATCACGTGCGCACGCACGTGATGGAGATTTACCGCTGATTACAGAACCGGCTTTACTGATAAGATGCGAGTTAAATATCGCATGCGATTTATCGTGCAGCCCTAGTAAAAACCAATGAATTCATGAAAAAACACAACATTGTGCAGCGTCTGGTTTTAAGAACCACAGATATCTACAGTATGGCTCTTTGATGATCTATATATATATATATATATATATATATATATATATAGATTTACAGTATGCAGAATTATGGTACTTTCTTATTTACCATGTGCAGAATTTCCATTGTACGGAAAAAGCAGCACAAAGCCTCTTCAAAATGTCTTATATTCCACAAAATGATCATAAATTATGACAGAACAGTGATTTAGGGGTGAAGTATCGCTTTAAGAGGCTGAGGGTTTATTCATCACTATTTGATAGTCGGCGTCTGTAAACACACGTGTGATGACCGGCTGAGTAAAGCTCTGGTGTGTAAGCTGTTCGTTACACACTAGGACTTGCAATACAGATGCCAGAGATGAAGCTAAGCAGAGTGTTTTGCAGTCCTGGGGATGATAGAAAGACGCCTCACTTCCTGCTGCAGTCTCTTGACCTCTGTCTCCACGTGCTCCAGCTCCTGTCTGCAGTCCAGCAGATGCTCGGTCTTCTCCTCTCTGAAACACGAGCGTTACAGCAGCGTTAGTGGGGCTGCAGCCTCTGATAATGGCCTTCATTCACCTGAAACTGTAAGACACTGCACCAGAAAACATCTACTCATGAACCACTGGAGAGCTGTGGCCACGGTTGATCAACTGCGCAGCAACAGAATGAGCCAGCGCTGTGATCAGTGGGGAACAGAAAGTGGAGCTGTGTCATTCTTTTATGGCACACGGACTAAAATAGACTGTCCTCTTTTACCCTGCAGTGAAAGAGCAAGAACAGAAGCCAGGTAAAGAGCCGTGGCCTCATTCTCGCTGTGTGCAAGCTCTTCTCATAAAGCCATGTGTTTTAACGCTTGTAGAAAATCTCTCTCATCCACTTGATCTACGGCTCAAAAAATGACTTGAGACATGAATTAACCGTCTGTAATCTCTGCATTAGAAAATAAACTTCACCCACAGGCTTTTCACCTGCCCAACATTTTTTACATAAATGACAGAAATGATTTTAACTGAAGAGCTGCTGTCTCGCCAGAGTGTTTTTTATTTTCTCAACTGTCTCCAACAATGAAAATCACTTTATATGTTCAATTCACTGCAGGTGGAAACTGTAGTTTAACTGCCTGTTTCATAATATTTAACTATGCATCTGAGTTAAAAACAAATGCATCTGATTTCAATGATCACAACTAGACAGTGTTTTTATATTTGATGTTTCCCTGAACAAATATCCTGAGCATGTAAATGGTTATTTCATCAATAAATCAGTCAAAGTTCTCAGGATTTTCCTGAGTTCTGTTCGTCTTCACTGCAGCTCATTCTGATCTCTGCTGGATTCGACTGGACTCACCTCGGACAGTCGTTCACTGCTGTCAGTGTAAATGATTCAACAGGGCTTGAGTTAAAGAGTTAGCAGCCTGTCAAAGCAGCGGTTAAGATAACGTTCCACGTCATGTACAGTCATAAAGCGCCACTGTTACTGCTCTCCAGGAGTCTGGAGTAAATGTTGGTCTGAGAGAACATCAGCAAACAGAAAGACGTGCTTCACACTGTTATCAGGGGAATAGTGCTGCCAGCCGCACATGAAGAGCTTCAGCAGAGCAGACGAGCAGCTGAACTCAATCACACTGCATTAGACAGGTGCACAGATGATTCCAGTAAACAGCTTCCCCTGCTCTCCAGCACTTCCTCTAATGGCTCTCTATTGTGTCCACACAGAAGGGAAGCTGAATAACTGATGACAGGTACTCACAGCTCCTGCCGCAGGCGTCTGATCCTGGCTTTAGCATCGGCCAGCTCCACCGACAGATGCTGCACGCTCTCCGTGCGTCTCATGCTCGACTCACCGGGCGACGGAGCGGAGTGCAGAGAGCTGAGCCCACTGTCCCTCTCCAGAGTCAGAGACACGATCATCTGATGCCACAACACACACACACACACACACACACACACACACACACACATCAGACTCACACACACACACACACACATGTGAATGTGTGTGTGTGTGTGTGTGTGTGTGTGTGAGTGTGTGCATGCGTGCAAGTGTGTGTGTGTGTGTGTGTGTGTGTGTGTGTCTGATGTGTGTGTGTGTGTGTGCATGCGTGCAAGTGTGTGTGTGTGTGTGTGTGTGTGTGTGTGAGTGTGTGCGTGCGAGTGTGTGTGTGTGAGTGTGTGTGTATCACAGATAAAGGAAGGTTATTCCATAGCCTCGGTCCAACTATTGCAAATAGTAAAAGGTAGATAGTATGTTTTCTAGCTGGATGTTGTGCTTACGATCAATAATCACATCTCTGCATTCAAACAAACTGATTTGCAGAAATCAAAACACGAGTCCCGCTCGCTGTGAAGCGGGAGCAACTAGGCGGCAGATGATTCTGCTTGGTCTTAAAGCCTTCCTCGAGCGGCTACGTTCACAATTCAAACAATGCTTTGGAAAAATAATAATTTATTTGTTATTTGTATGGTCTAGGTGGTCATACGGCGTATGCCTGCAAATACAGGACAAACTGATACCCTAAATACGGGACGATTCCCTATTATACGGAACGGTTGGCAACCTATATAAAATGCAAAAGACAATTGACTCGGGGGCCCCTAGTGTTCGGGCCCTGGGCTGCAGCACATGTTGCCCATTAGGATAATGCGGCCCTGCATAAAGGGCTTCCTGAACTAGTTTTGTATCATCCTGTAACACTGACACAAATTCAATTTAATTTGCTTCCAATCACGATTTGATTTGAGTCAATATCTATTGATTTGGTTATATATCAGATACAGTACATCAATTTTTCTCAAAGCAAAAAGAATCTCAGCTAAATCGATCGGTCAAGCCACATTAAAGAGCGTCAAAACCACATTTATTGTTTGAATTTCGTCATTAAATGTACAGAATTTGAAGGCTGAGACTTTATTTCATAACAAAAATTACAAAGCACAAAGATTATTGTGATTATTGGTTTGCAGGCGCCCTACAAATAATGTTTAGAGAGGTTTTGTTCAGGCATCAACTCAAAACAGCACTAAAAGACTGATTCTTGGGACTTAAGTAAGGGATAATGTTATCGCAGAATAACCCCCGACAGGGTGATCAGTAGGGCTGCACGATTAATCGAAATCCAACCGGAATCACGATCTGGCTTGATGCGATTAATGAATCACAAAGGCTGCGATTTTGAATGAAATAAAAATATATGCTGCTCATGCTCATGAGTTTGAGTCGCTTATAACGTGCATCTGATTAAGAACCACACACTCCAAACATCCTCTCAGACATTTATAAACCTGTTGTTGAGAACATTATAACATGATTTTACTCCAAAACATCAGTCAAGAGTTTGAAATAACTTCATTTTCTGATCTGATGTGGCTTCTTGTCACATAACGAGGCAAAAAATATATTTTATACTGTAATAAAGGCTTTGTCGATTAGCATTGCATTATATATTGACTTTATTATTATGAAAATACCTGAGGCGCTGTGAAGAACACCGTTAAACCATATATTGTCATAGGTTTATTGTCTTCATGTTTAATCAGTTCATACATTTCTATCTTCTTTTTATTCAGTCACAGCGATAGCCTGATACCTTTGTCCATATCAGGGATTTCCTGGAACGTCTAGAGTTCTATTACTTCTGTGATGTATTTGTGGAGTTTCTGTGTGAGGGCGCTATTTTTGTCATAACAGTATCATGTGATGTACAGTTATAAGCCTGTATGTTAACAGGTAACCCTGCAGTTTTCTGTAAAACAATAGTTTTCTGTAAAATAAAATTAGTATTGTTATTATTGTATTAATTTATCTAATTATTATATTGTTATTTTTTTGTTAATTTGTTTTAAAAATTGCATTTAAATTGCAATTTTAACCAGAAAAATCGCAATTAGATTTTTTCCCCAAATCGTGCAGCCCTGGTGATCGACGTGAAGCGGAGGGGTCTTGTGTCACCCTGAAGAGGGTTATTCTGCAATAACAACTGGCTGGATGGACATGATCCCGCTTATCACACGGCTACATGCCTCATAAGTACATAATTAGACACGAAATATTGATTTGAGTGGAAATATTTGAACGCAAAGCTTCCGTGAACACAGCAAGCGAACAAGCGGCAAGTTCAAACTAGACGGACATTTAAGAGATACAGTGCAGTAACACCACTTATTACACAACAATATTTTATTAGCTAACCAAACGCAAAGCTTCCATGCAGAGAAACAGTTCCTAGCAAGCGTATAGCGCCGACTTCAGTTACCCGGATGAGCCTGTGTTATCAGCTTTCACCGGTTATTATCGAGGGATAACACACCTCGGAATGTAGCGACTGACCAATCAGAATCAAGTATTCCACAGAGCCGCATAATAAGAATCAATATCGGTTCATCAGAATGAGAATCGGTCAAAATCGAGTAATGGATATTGTCAACCCAG